>NC_092861.1:806721-808736 GCF_032062135.1 Pyxicephalus adspersus
AGAATAGAAAGTGAGTAGAAATATCCCCAGTTTTTATACTTGTGATCCCATAATTCAAAATGTTTTAAAAATGGAGGCCCAAATATCTAATTTTGGTTGCCTATAACTTTGGGGTTCTCCTGTGTACCCTGAACATTTAAAGTTGTCTGTTTAAGAGATCTGAAGGTTTGAACACAGCGAGTTGTTAGGCTGCAGAATTTGACAAGCAGTCTTTACACACACAGCTATCACACTGTGCTGCCGATGATGTCATTATACACACCCACTTGTACATGCCCCTGAGGATTATGAACACCCACTTGTACATGCCCCTGAGCATTATACACCCACTTGTAAACTTTCTAAAGATTATACACACCAACTTGTACATACCCCTGAGGATTATACACACCCACTTGTACATGTCCCTGAGGATTATACACACACCTGAGGATTATACACACCCATTTGTACATGCCCCTGAGGATTATGAACACCCACTTGTACATGCCCCTGAGGATTATACACCCACTTGTAAACTTTCTAAAGATTATACACACCAAATTGTAAATACCCCTGAAGATTATACACACCCACTTGTACATGTCCCTGAGGATGATACACACCCACTTGTACACCCCGCTAATGATTATACACAAACACTTATAGGTGCCCCTGCGGACTATACACACACCTGAGGATTATGCACACCCACTTATACACTCCACTGAGAATTATACACACCCACTTGTAAATGCCCACGAGGATTATACAAACCCCTGAGGATTACACACACCCACTTGTACATGTCCCTAAGGATTATACACACCCACTTGTACATGTCCCTGAGGATTATACACATCCACTTGTACACCCCGCTGAGGATTATACACATCCACTTGTACACTCCGCTAATGATTATACATACCCACTTGTAAATGCCCCTGAGGATTATGCACACCCAATTGTACATTCCCCTGTGGATTATACACACCCACTTGTACATGCCCCTGAGGATTATACACCCACTTGTAAACTCTCTAAAGATTATACACACCCACTTGTACCTGCCCCTGAGGATTATACACACCCATTTATACATGCCTCTGAGGATTATACACACACCTGAGGATTATACACACCAACTTGTACATGTCCCTGAGGATTATACACACCCACTTGTACACTCCGCTGAGGATTATACACACCCACTTGTACATGCCCTCGAGGATTATACACACCCCTGAGGATTATACACACCCACTTGTACATGCCCCAGAAGATTATACACACCCACTTGTACATGTCGCTGAGGATTATACATATCCACTTGTACACTTCGCTGAGGATTAAACACACCCACTTGTACATGCCCCTGAGGATTATACACACCCACTTGTAAATGCCCCTGAGGATTACACACATCCACTTGTACACTCTGCTGAGGATTAAACACACCCACTTGTACATGCCCCTGAGGATTATACACACCCACTTGTAAATGCCCCTGAGGATTATGCACACCCAATTGTACATTCCCCTGAGGATTATACACCCACTTGTAAACTCTCTAAAGATTATACACACCCACTTGTACCTGCCCCTGAGGATTATACACACCCAATTGTACATGCCCCCGAGGATTATACACACCCACTTGTACTTGCCCCCCGAGGATTATACACACCTCTGAGGATTATACACACCCACTTGTACATGCCCCTAAGGATTATACACACCCACTTGTACATGACCCTGAGGATGATACACACCAACTTGTACACTACGCTAATGATTATACACATCCACTTATAGATGCCCCTGAGGATTATACACACACCTGAGGATTATATACACCCACTTATACACTCCACTGAGAATTATACACATCCACTTGTATATGCCCATGAGGATTATACACACCCCTGTGGATTATACACACCACTTGTACACTCCGCTAATGATTATACACACCCACTTATACATGCCTCTGAGGATTATACACACACCTGAGGATTATACACACCCACTTGTTC
>NC_092861.1:810006-811098 GCF_032062135.1 Pyxicephalus adspersus
GATTATGCACACCCAATTGTACATTCCCCTGAGGATTATACACACCCACTTGTACACGCTCCTCAGGATAAAACATATCAACTTGTACAAGCCCAATTGTTACACTTTCATCAGAATTATACCCTCCCATTTGCACATGCCCCTGAGGATTATACACACCCACTTGTACACTCCCCTCAGGATAATACATACCCACTTGTGCATGCCCAATTGTACACGCCCAATTGTACACTTTCATCAGAATTATACTCTCCCATTTGCACATGCCCCTGAGGATTATACACACCCACTTGTACATTCCTCTCAGGATTATACATGCCCACTTTTACACGTCCCTTGGATTATTCACGCCTACTTGTATAGGCCCCTCGAACTATACATGACCAATTGTACACCCCACTTTAGGTTTATACGGTACACACCCGCTTGTACACAACCGTTATGATTATGCACGTCCACTTGTAAACACCCCACAGGAAGTTCGATTTCCCAAGGCAGCTAAAATTAATCCTTATTTGAATCTGGGCTTCATAATAAAAAGCTAAAACATTTCACCCTTTGAATGGCTTCATTATACAGGTGCTGCTAAATGAATGGTGCTGCTCACATGAACAAAGGATTTCTCAATACTCTACTAAATGGAGTTAGATATAAACCAAAGCAGATTACTAATTACTTCTCATTTATTAAATGTCAGGTAAGCTGAATCCATGACCACGGCATTCAATATACAGAACTTCAATGTCCGGGCTCACATATGTGTATACAAAGGTATATTATTGTATAATAAATATGAATAGAGGATTCTGTACTTTTATTAAAATTATTTTATACAAACAATACAAATTACAATATTTCCAGTTTTTTTTACTTGAATATACTTTATGCAAAGAATTATGTGGAAGATATATAAATCTTGACTTGGATTTAATGTGGAATATACAGCATGGAAAGAAAGGGTCATATTGAATAAATCCGAAAATATTTGCCCACATTTGTAGAGATTACAACACAGATGATAAAAAACAAGTTTTTATAGATATATAATAATAAAATGTAAGCTTGTCATTTATCCATGTTCATGCAATCACT
>NC_092861.1:812121-816990 GCF_032062135.1 Pyxicephalus adspersus
ACACTTGGCTTTGTACGATGATTTGCATTGACAAAAGTAATATTTGTTTCTGGATTATAGTTTCATGCTTGTTGTCACCGGGATATTTATAACTGTATGGAGTCATTGGGCTGATTTACTGAAGGAATCAAGGCTTTTTCACTTACTATCTCCTCACCAGGGATAATTCACTTAGCTAAGTGAATGTGGTGATATTAGACTTTCCAGGGACAACATAAATACAGCCAATCAGAGAAGACATAATTGGTTCAGGTTCACTTTGTAGGATAATAGACAATAATGGCTGCATCACCCCCCAGCACCGATTGCTGATTGATGTGCTTGGAAAATCCAATCCGTGTGTAACATTGCAAAGTGACTCTAAGAACAAGCAAGGAATGCTTTCCATGTAATCAGCATTTCATTCATCTGTAGATCACATGCAGAATGTTTATAGGATTCAGGAAAAAAATTACAATTCCTCATTCCACATGATTATCACAGGACAGAACTATTGTTGGTTGTTGGAGCAGATTATATACAGCTTATACAATGTCTGCCTGTTGTGTACAACAATAAGCCCATTGCTATGGGGGGGTAGCATTTTCCCCATATGGTGGTCTTCAGATGACCCCACGATTTTGGGATCCCTCCTCCCTGTGCATAATATAGGAGTTGGACATTTCCTTATCAGCTCTAGCTGGTGGACAATCCATTACTCCCAATGAACACACAAACATGGAAGATTTTCCACCAGGGCATGTTTCTGTGAATGTCAGATTCACTGCTTTATAGATCCCTTCAATGAAAATGTTCTGAAAACATAGTAAAATGTATTTTTTGTGTGTTTGTTTTGTTTTTTTGTCTCAAAACATATAGATAAAATTGTGATTTTGTTACATTATGTCTTTCTGAAGAAGCCTTAGATCTGTGAGACAAGCTGCATGTGAGGTTATCTGACAGTCTCTTTGTGTTTACTTGTTTCTGTGTTGTTGTTTGTAATTAGCACTCCGCTTGTATCAGCTGCAGCTGGTGGTCATTACTGCTCCTCCATTTAGTCTGGCCTCACACTTCATGCTATGCGGTTGATATTCACTGCTGGGATGCGAAGAGCTGGAGTGTTGTCCTCTCCAGAGTTCCTGATCCTTTATTTGCTATTTATGATAAGCTGACGTACTTTTTGTGTTTTGTTGTTACTAGGCCTCAGGGAGACGCTGGTTCTTTCATCAGGGAAGGAACGCGTAGTCTCAAGCCCAGTCACTATTCCAAGGGCAGTTCAGGGCAACTAGGGCCTAGGTTCCAGTGAATAAATGTTCCCACCATCAGGGCATATTCATACTGATAGGAGTCAGGGCTAGGTTAGGCTGTCCGTAGGGGGTGACCTTTTCCTTCTCCCTAGCTGTTGAAGGCCCAGTCCCTTGTTCTTATCTTTATGTGTTCATTCTGGTGAACCTTCCCCCCTCCCCATAATCCATGACAGCCCTCTGGTGAAACGCGTCAATGATGTTAGAACGAAAAATGTTAGAATGATTATTATATGTGTTGTGTACATTGTAATTTTTGAAAAAACATGTTTAAATAAATTCTTTGTTTATTAAAAAACACCTTAAAAATCCCAAGTTGGATAAAACTGGATTTGCAGGTTTGTTTTATGACTTTATGTGTGAACTTCTAAAACTTGACCCAACACTTCTCAAGTTCCTCTTGTGTCTCCAAAGAGATGGAATGTTCATGAACCCCATGGTGAATATAATGAATGGTGGTGAGGAACCAATGAGATATGTAGATATCTGGAAGACTATCTAATTGTTTATGTCATGTCATTTTATTTTGAGAGAAGAAATTGAACTCATGTGGGACAAGCAATAGGAAAAAAGGAAACAAGTCCAATGCACCATGGCACCAATGTGGATATTCTACCCTTGAGATTAAGCAACACAACATGCTTGTGGTGGGTAATATATTGCAGTAGAGCTCGTACCTTTTGATTAATCTTTTTCATCTACACCCTCAGGATTACTTTTATCTTATGACCAAATCTAAAGATAAGATAAAAAGAAGGAGAATTCCCTGTCTGAGATTCCTGTTATGGAAGATAATAACAGCAGAATGTAGCATTGGATAGAACAGGGGTTGTCAAACTTTTTGGACTACTAGCCCATTTCAGGAGGTCAAGAATGCACACTAGGCCAGAAGAAACAAGGTGTCCAAGGAAAACAAGATGTTGCATGTTCTTAGAGACAGATACAATATCAGGTTCTAATGATGAGGAGATCAGCAACAGAATGTCATTAAGGTGATTGTCAGTGAGCTGAGATCGCAGCTTGTTCTTACAAAACTTCATTTTAGAGAACAGCTGCTTGCACAAAGAAGTGCTGACATACATTGTGATCAATGTTAGCACGGGCTAACAACATTGGAACCTGAGCATGTGGCAGCTGTAAGTAGAAGTCAATGAAAGTCTCTGAACGTGTGAGCGTGCTTGGCATCGAAATGCCTCTTCAGATTTAAGCGCTTGAAAGTGCTGTTGGTTTCCTTGCACACTAAACACGGGGCTTTGTTGCCGCATCGTAAGAAGAATAATTTGTCAGTCTATTTGGGGTAGAAGACACAATGTTCGAAGTCAACCTTCCAGGGACTGGTAGCTGGGCACTGGTTCTGCTCTTTAGGCATAGTAATTGGAGTTACTGCATGGGAACTCGATGATATTGATGATATCACCAGAACTTGTGATAACGCGACAAATCAATTTGGCCAGATCCAACAATAAATAACTAGGGGGGTGTTAGGCCACCATTAAAGTGAGGGAGCTATAAAGGGTTGCAAGAGTGAATAAACCAGATAACTAAATGTTAACACATACATTGAACAAGATGTGAAGCATAAAGAAGGCAGCCATGCTTTTTATTGCATTGTAATGGACCTGGACTTCTAAAACTTGATCCAATGTCCCTCATGTTCCTGATGTGCCTCCAGAGAGATGGAATGGTCAGGAGTAAAGCAATGGCTAAAATAATGAATGGTGGTGAGGAACCCATGAGATATGTGTAGGATTCTTGATTTGTGTTCTTTGTTATGTTGGGAAAAGTTTTATCTTGAGAGTTGAAATTGTACCCAAATGGATAGCAAAGAAAGAATCCCAGACAGTCCAATGCACCATGGCACCATTTTGGACATTTTCCTCTTGGGATAGAGGAACACAACATGCTTGTAACTTGATAGCTTCACACAGTAATAGACGCTGAGCAGACTGGCAAACCAGATGGATAAATAGTTCAGAAACATAGTGAGCCCAGCAAGGAGGATGTCCACCTAAAACAGAGGAACTCTTGCCAAAAAGACATGAAAACAGAAATACACACAAGAAAGACCCTGGAAGATCCATCGGGACAGACACAGACTGGTGACAATCTAAACTCCAGGGGGAAGACATCTCTTTCTCATCCAGGTCCTGCAATTCATCACCACTATGAATCCATTGACTGGCATCCCAAGAATAGCAATAACCAAGAAAAGTAAAGAAAACATATTCATGATTTTCACTCTGTAGAATGAAAGTAATGCTGTGAATGTGGCTGGGGAATGTGGAAGGTTTGTATGACACAGGATCTCCTCATTTATGTGGATGTGACAAACTCTGGCAGATTAAAAGTTCCTGATGTCCTGGAAACTACTTTGATTAAAATTTAAATGGGAAGAAACATATTTTAATTCTGCTTGATGTTTTACATTATGGAGGCTGCATTTATTTTTAGATTATAGTCACAGCCTGGAAGCCACAGGGGTTGTTAGACCTTCTCTGGATTCATTATTCTGAACAAACAAATAACTAAAACCTCATAAAATATGAACAGATTCTTGGTTCTTTAGATTTCAGTATAATAATAGCTGGAGATTCTGCCATAGACATTATTACTGAAGCAGCTCCTGTTATAGGGTGACAGTTCTCTGCTCCATCCCCTTAATTCTCCCCCTGCATTGTCATTCTTCCCTTGTTTGTTAGATACACGCAGCCCCACTCATTGCAAAACCATGGCCAACCTTTATCATTATCAGGAAGCCAGTCCAATGCAATAATAAGCTGCTGGTGCTGGAGCAAGTGCATCGAGACCAGAAGGAGCAAGGATTGAAAAGGCTGAAAATTAAATATATGGCAAATGTATTTTGATTGATTATTAGGTTCGATCTCTCTCGGCGAAACAGGCCTTTCTCTATCACAGAAAACGTAAGCCATAACAACCGAGACGTCGAGCTCCCGTCGAACAGAAGGATTCCCAGAGCTGCATCATACAGCCCTGGAAATCCTGTAATATATGTATCTCTTACAAATGATAAATTTGTATCTGTAACAAATGTATCATTTGTAAGAGATACTTATATTACAATGTCAGGAGGTTCTCAGCTGTGGTTGCATTCATTGAGAAGAGTGGGCCATCCCCGGGGCACTATAAGTTTGTTAACCTCCAGTGCCCTGGGGACTGCACACTCTTCTCAATGATTGGAGCCACGGCTGAATTTATTGATGAGCTCAGTGTGCAATCCCCGTAGCAATCGTAGAGGAACTGCAGAGTTCATCTGCAGTTCAGTTCCTGCAGTCACGTGACCGTGGGAACTTTGTGCTCACAGCTGTGACTGCAGGCAATCTCTGTGGCACTAGAGGTTAATTAACGTCTATTGCCCCAGGGATCACAAACAGGTAGATTCCCAGGAATGAAGCTCTAGGAATCCTCCTGTTTTAATTTCCTCTTCCGATGGTTTCTCGAAATTGGTTCGCTGAAATTTCGCAGAACCATTGGAAGTTCGAGAAAATTTTCACAAGAATGCCAATAGTGAGGCAAAGTTCCCCCATGCACCACAAGACTGGCCTAATGACTAGAGATGGCATTCTGG
>NC_092861.1:817551-821778 GCF_032062135.1 Pyxicephalus adspersus
CTTTCAGAAGTGAAGCTGGGTGATCCAGAAAACATTGAATGAATTTTTAAAAATACTTTGCAATTTGCTAGCAAATGATTTGAATCCTGGACCAGATCCCTCCCAGGTTTGCTGGATCACCCAGATTCACTGATGAAAGTGTATTCTCTCCAGCCTTGGAGAGCTTTCAGTGCCAATGTGTTATCTCCTTTCAGTTGGTAAATAAATAAAGAAAGATAATGGGTGTTGGAACTGAAAAGGTGTTTAGCAAGTCATATGAGCACAGATAGAATTATCCATGCCCCAATAGAAGACTGTTATACCTTTTCATGAATCAATGCCTACTAAACACATATAGCCCCAACTTCCCCAATAAACATCCCTTGCCCAACCTGTTATTATTATTAAAGCCTTGAAGAACCAATTACACCAATAGATATGACTGCCTGGTCCAGTATCAAATGGACAACCAATAGGCCAAAAACTATCAACCCGGAAATGCTCTGAGAAGTTCCAGGATCCAGAGCTGTCACAACACTGCTTGAGCAGAGGAAGACATTAGGGTCCAATAGACTCCTGATATCATAAACCCTAAACTTTTCTTGACATGTTGTGAAATACATTAGTTTTATCAGCTTCATACTGGAAGGAAAAGAGTCCCCCAACCATGAAGGGGAGAATGAATACTGGAGGGGTACACTGGCTCCCAGTGGGCCTAAGGGTGTAAATTGGTGGTTAATGAAGGCTAAAGGAGTACATTGGTCATCAGTGAGAGAAGGTGGGGTACTGTTACAGATTCCCACAGTACCATGTGTCCTCCTTAGCACCCACTTTCTTTACTACATCCTAACCTCATGTATTAATTAGCTCTTAACTTAACTTAACTGGATTTTGATCTGACTTATGATTCATGATCCTGTACCGCATTTCACTTTAGCTACCGTATATCCATACCCTGGGACAGTGGTATGCTCTGTGTTTTTTATTTTAGTGAATATTAAACATTCATTGACCTTCAACAATACTCACTTATCAGGAATGTTATACATCATACCTTTGCCTTGTTATTTATACCTAAACTCTGGAATAAATAAAAATGTTCTACATATAATAGCCATGTATATTATTACCTGTATCTTGCTGTGCTTTGTTTATTTATTACAGATCTGGGCAGTAATCCAACTCTGTCTCTGTGCAGGAACTTCCTGTAATACAGACCAGTCACTGGTGATCTTTCCTTATGCAAGGTGACTGGTCTTGTCTCCGCCCCTTCCTGTAGGTATATTTAGGCAGCCTTTAGTGAGTGGAGTCTCCCGGGACCTTCCTACAGGCCCACTCTGTGCACAGACTAAAAAGCAGGGTATTAATATCACAGCTACATTTACAATGGCATTGCCTGGTGCCTAAATATCCAATAGAAGTCCTGTTTTCTATCACATGGGGGTTGGAAGGATTCATAGTCCGGGTAACATACAACCAGCCCAACTTCTAATTTCCTTGTGACTTTTCATTGAGACTCCAACTGGTTACAGCTATTACCGGTGAACACTGCAGACATCCAGAGGACTTTTACTTGTCATAGTCATATGTCCCCACTCCCCAACAATTATCCCACACCTCCTCTTATGGAGACCAGACACAGCAATAAAAACAGACATAAAGTTCTATTCTTTCCCACAAGTTGGTACAAGATTTAAACATATTGGTAATATTCCACCCCCAGCCCAAGTCTTACATGTGTCTGTCTCTACCACTCTGGCTAAGTATGCAGAGTTCCAAATCCAGGCTCTGCTGCTTAGATCTATGGGCTCCCCACTTTCCATTCATTTCTATAGAAGGGCCACTCATGCTTTTATTGGGTGTGAATAAGGACTGGGATGCTCATGGAAGGACGAATCAGGCCAGCTGGAAGACTATGCCAACTCGGTGATCTCTATCTCAGACACTCCATGCCGCAGTTAGCATGTTACATGTTACAGTACATGACAGTGCAATTTGTAAAAGACTGAACACAAGTTTACACAAGACAAGGCTGCAGCATCCCTGGGTTGTTACTTTGCATGCGTGGGGCTGTGTGTAGGGCTGGGCATACGCAGGAAGCATTGGGCAGAAGAAGGCTCCACCTAACCCACCCCACTGCCTACCCAACCCATCCATCAGCTTCGTTCCTCCCCAGAGGAACCCCAGATGCAGCAGCAAGTCGGCATCTAAACAAGGGAGGCAGACAGGCATTGATGAGGCTCCGAGAGGCCACAACTTGCCTTCCTCTGGCAGCAGCAAAATCTTGTTGGTGCCCCCGTCCCCTGTAAGTGTTATGCTGAATAAGAAAAATATCTGGGACAGTTCTGAAGATGATATTTAACAACACAAAGGCTTCAGGTGGCTGAGAAAAGACTATAGATGAAACTACAATGCAGGTCATAGTAGTCAACCTAAAAGCCCTACCCCAATCTCCTAAAAAAACAAAACAAATCTACCCCAACCCCCAAAAAATTCCTCTTCCAATCCCCCGAAAAAGATCTATAATATATAATAGTTACATTATTAATAATCATTAAAAAAAACTCATTGTTCTTGCAATGCTTACTGTTTCCCTTTGATGCCATAGTGATGTTTACAGCTGCACTGTGTTGTCATAGCGATACTTACTGTACTGTAGTGCTGTGTGGCTGTGCTGGGAACCTTGAAACTGCCCTGCAGTATGGCTGTGCTGGGACCCTTGAAACTGCCCTGCAGTATGGCTGTGCTGGGAACCTTGAAACTGCTGTGGTATTTGGCTATACAAAAACCATAAAAGTTGTACCCATGACCATCATTAATATGTACTGATAATATAATTGAAAACCTTGTTTACTATTCCAATCTATCCTGAAGGTTTTCAGGAGGGTTGAGGTCAGGGCTTTGTGAATGGGACACAGAGTGGGGGGACAGAAGGATCTTCACCAAACTGCGACCACAAGTTGTCTACAATGTCTTTGTATGATGTAGTATTACCAGGATCCTTCACTGGGGACACCAAAGATACAACTCTAGGAGCAAGGTATACAAATCATTTTTGCCAGTTAGTATCACTTTATAGGAGGTGAGGTGAATTGGGAAGTTCTGCCATGTATGAATGATTTACAATAGAGGTCTACTTACTATTAGTAGCTGATTCATTGGGGTAAAGTGACGCAGGCAAATCGGTGGCAGCCGACCAAAAAGGGGACCATAGGTGTCTCCAGTCCTTCCTAAATAAATTAAATGGGATAGGGAATCACGCAATCAGCACACACAGCACCCAGATTGACAACTGAATGAAGATGGGCAACTTGCGCCCAACCGTGATGGCTGCACGTGATCCGTAGTCAGCGCATGTTCAGCACTTGTATTGAGGTCAGAACACAGATGGGCATTATTACATGCATAGGTTAGAATAGTAGACCCGCCAATAGGGGTGTATGTTACAATGGATTTAACTGAGATTATTGGGGTTCGGTTGACCATGACACCTTAAAAGAGAGGGCGCTCCCGTCCCCCGTAGGGTAGCCGATGATGGAGAGAGATGGTTATGAATGCAGGTTGTGTTTTATTAGGTATGGGATTGTATAACAATATAGAATGGACTACAGTCAGGTTTGTTATTTCCTCGTATCAAAAATTAATAATTAGGAAAAAAGGATATATATAATAACTGAACACGAGTTCAGCAATGTTACAGTTGTTATACAATCCCAGTAATAATCATATGGTGATGTGATAGAATAACAGCGAAGCTTTTCTATGATGTTCAGTTGTTGAACACTACAATTCCATCAATGACATATATGAATCATAATCATTTACGTATGGTGGTGTAATAAAGAAATTATTATTAACACCCAAACTAATCAATAATATACAGTGCAATCAATGGCGTACGCAAATTCATAGTAAAGATCAATAATCAAAGATCAGATAAAAAGATAAGCCCATGTAAATTGTCATGATTGTAGAGAAACTGATCACAGAGTGATTGATAGATAGTAGCTGGAATATAGATGGTGTAGTTTAGAGAACATATATATATATATATCTATTGGTGGTATATTAAGGGTTCTAATGTGTTTTATTGTTCATTAGGTTTCTAAAACTAAAGAACAATACGTTGTTCAGGCCTGGTGGCGCAGTCGCATTCAATAGAAAAAACATCTTGCCTCTAACCGCAGCAAAATATTGTCCGTATCGCCACCTCTGGGATTTGGTGGTACCAGTTCTACTGCCAAAAAA
>NC_092861.1:823023-848963 GCF_032062135.1 Pyxicephalus adspersus
TGTTCCTGATGTGCCTTCACAGAGATGGAACAGTCAAGAAGAAGGCAATGCTAAATATAATGAATGGTGCTGAAGAACCGATGAAGTAGACATAGGGGTTTTCCCTTCTTCTATTTGTCATGTTTTGGAAGCCATCAGTTATTGGGGGTGTGGTTGTGATGGTGCTGGGTGAAGACGCGCTATGAAGGAGATCCCGTGCTGGCCTGCTTTTTTGGAGGAGAGCAGTGATCCAGCACAGGGTCTACCTCGACAACGTCCAGAGGTAAGTTTGACCCATGCATAAAGAGCTAATGGGTGTGACGTTGTCACCCCACCATAAAGTTCACCTTGATGTTCACCAACTAACGGCACTGTTTTGTGACTTCCTTACAATGGATCAGTAAGCAAATCCCAATGGATGCCCCTTCTAATGAGGTATTCCTCAACTTCAACGCGTTTCGCAGATACTACGTCCGCTTCCTCAGGACAAGGATATCTACAAATGATAATTAGTTTTTAGGTAGATTTACTTCAAGTAAAACATTTTAGATAATACATTTGCCTGCTTTTTTATTCAGATTATAAGGCGACTACTAACTCATTATGAGTAAACAGAGGAAGACCAAAGCACTGGGATTGGCGGTGACAAAGGGGCTGAGGGAATTGGCGGTGTGTCACCCCACCATGCCACGTGTCCGCTTTGCCAGACGCTGTGCATCAGCTATATGCATGACATTTCTGTAATGAGCCGGGCAGCCACGCACAGACACACACCTGCCGCCAAGTGTCCCGAGTGTCACCGGCGCCAGTATGTCCCAATGGCTAAATACGTCGGGAACATGCACATGGCAGGGAGTACTTCTGGAACACAATCCTCTGCAGCCCATATATAGGCAGCTTCCAGAATCTCCTGGGCCATTTTACATTTCCTCAGTGGGACCTGAAGACCCCTGCTGCGGCCCTAACTGCTACTACCTACAATACACCAAAGGGTAAGATTGATTTTACAAATACAGACTCATTTATGCCATCTCTTTGTATAGTCATTTACCATTACACTTATCCACCACATGTTCTCCTATTGTGAGATAATCTCTCAACATCTTCCTCCATACCTTGTATATGGGTAAGATCGATATTTTTAATATTCAATAATTAACACTACTAAAAAGATCTATTGTGCATCTATTTATATACAGCTACTGATTATAACATTTAAATACCATAGGTCCTCGCATTGCCAGGCAATTCCCAATCATTGTTCTAAGATTAGGAGATATACTTTGCAGTTATAACAGCCTGGGACAGCACGTCCCCCTTATGCTTCAAATACCACACATGCCTCCCATTAAGGATCATGTAAGTTTTAAATTATAACTATAATTATGGATGTCTTACCATTTGTTGAACTACACAATACATGATTAGATATTATGTTGAATTTATTTCACAATTATGCAAAAAATCAACTGCATAGTTTGAACTTGACCAAAAAATTTCTGAAAAATGTTTTTGACAATCATGTATACAATGTATAGATTAACTTTGAATACCTATACTACTCAAACATAGGTTATACAGTATTTTTATGTTTCATCATTTATGTGACATTGTATACTTATCTAATTTATACCCTAATGATATGTTTTTACTGAAAATCTAGATTAATCACCAACCCGTGCATTGAACTTTGCTATACCTAGCACCACCCCTGAAGACCTGAGAAAGCCCAAGTTGGGTGAAACACGTCTGGTAAAAGAAGCTGCATAAAAAATAATCACATGACTCGTGTTCGCTGCACATACTGCTTCGCTCTATGCGATACATATAAAAGTACCAAATAGTTGATCTGTGTTTACTGAAACAGGTACCAAACCTCAAGGACTGAGGTAGTACAAAAGATTATATTGTTGATGCTAAAATACTGTCAAACTTGGAATATATAAGAATTTATGTTAAAAACCCTGTCTGTGGACTGTATTTGTTTATAATATATAAGATTTACCAAGGTTGGCAAAATATCACATGGAAGGGAATATTATACCTTTAAACACATTCTTCGACTTTAGTCTCTTGAACCCTCTCTCTGTCCGAGTAACATGCAGAGGAAGGCAAGTGGTGGGCTCCAGGATACGATGTCCACTTCGTAACTTTCCCACTTCGTCTCCAAAGAACATGGGAAGCAAACCCGAGACCCAAGGAAACAGATGTGAGGTCCCTTTACAAGCCTATAGAGCTTCCAGGAAATAACCCAACCATCCCTGAACTTGAAGTACAGTCAGCCCAAAGCTATGACGGGACCCTCACAGATAGTAGACAACCTAAGCACCCTGGAACCTTGAAGATCACAACTAACCGCATTGTTTTATGACTTCCTTAGAATGGATCAGTAAGCAAATCCCAATGGAAGCATGGAGGTATTCCAACAACTTCAACACGTTTCACTAATACTCCGCCCACTTCATCAGTATGAGGAGATCTACAACAGATAAATAGTTTTTAGGTACATTTACTTCAAGTAAAACATTTTAAAAAATACGTTTGCATCATAAATTAACAAATCAATTACATTTAAGTAAACGTTCATCAATACTGAATGCTTGTGGTCATGCTTGTATTACTATCATAAGAAGCTGATCTACCATTCAGCGGGGGCGAGGGTTGTTGTTTCATCACCATAAAAATAGAATTAATTAGTGTAAAATTGATTTAAACCGTTTATAATTGAAATAAATCGATTCATTGTTTTTTTTCATCTTGTTTTTATATTTTCTTTAATCTTGTTTTTATAAATATATTTTCCCAGTTCACCTCAAATTTCTAAATTTAATTATTTTTAATTATTTCTAAAACTGTGTCTTCAGCTCGTTTAGATTTGTTCGTAAGTCCCAATTTTTAGTTATTTTTCGCTTGGGTTATAGTTTGTATTAGCAGCTGCTTTCACTAATGAGGATACAGGAGGGATACCATGATTGGATTACCACCTTGTTCCTCATTCCATATAAGTGTGATATTATGATTATCTTGGGCATGTTTATATATTCGAATATGGCGCCAAGTAATAAATACAAGTAATCCAAATATCATCACTATAATCAAACTAATTAAATAAATACTCAAACAAGGAATCTCCTTATAAAAGAAAAGACACTCACCCCTATGTTAAGGAGGGCAGCCCCCCTCAATTCGGTGCAAACATCAAATCAAAACTAGAAAAAAATTTTTATAAAAAAAACATTTTTTCCCCTTTAGAAATTTAATACATCAACTATATAAATAAATTAGTTATAAAGACGGGGGGGAAGCATATTCAAATATATCTACTAAGATAATCAGGACTTGTTTTAGGAAGTCCTAATCACCAGATATAGCCTTGTTGTTCAATTCAGTTAGCCAGACATTTGTAGTCCTTTCTTGATATTGATAAAACCACTAAGTAATAAAATTCATGATGGAATAGTGAATATCCCCTAAAAATGCCACCAAATAAATACCAAATAGTTTCCTCATAGTTAAAAGGGCTTACCCAATCTCAATAAACAAACCTTCATAGAATATCCCCCCGCCAAAGCAGGGAGTCCAAATACTCACCTCTATCCGTCGCCCCGCGGGTCCTGCTTTGAAGGCGTCACACACGAGGTCAGAACATCTGACTTGGTAAACTGGAAGTGTTTCAAAGGAAAAACATCTGTGAGGGTGTTAAGGCGATCTCCTATTGATCACAGATCAATTCTTCCCTCTTTCTGATCACTTCTGTTTACAGCGCTGGGAGAGAATGTAACACACGTAGCTCAATGTATGGTTAGATCATTCTCCAAACTTTCCTGTTTGCACACAGTTTATATAACAGTTCAGAGGCGTGATCACATGACTACAGACAATTAGCAGACATGACGGAGGTCCTTGTGGTTCTCTTAGAACAAGATATTTTTGTCAAAGTAACAGATATATGGCCGTAGGGAGGAAAGGAAGAGTTTCAAGGCAAAATGGGGGAAGCGGACGTTAGTTTACTGATAAGAAGAGTACAACTAGTTTCAACATAATTCAATTATCTACAAATCATAACAAAAGCACAAAAATAATTAACTTCAAGACTCAGCAAAATTCCTCAGTCCCTCTTTTTATCCTTCAACAAAGGATAACTACTTGGCCTCTCACCTTTACATACAAATAGCTTCAGGTTCTTGGGCATACATAACTTGAGGGAGCTGAGTGATTCTCTGTAGTACAGTGGGGTATTTCAGAGGGGTGACAAGTCATACGGTAACATACATCTCCCTGGGTAATATTTATAGTATGTGCAAATATCAGAAATGTTTCCGGGGAATCATAGGTTTTACAGTTGTTGCAAGAGGAAATCATGGGTGCTAAGGAATCTCCCTTGTCTTTAGGATACTGCTTTTGGTATATTGGTGTATGTGGTTTAGTGAGTGCTGTATATGGGGTGCAGTCCAGGAATCCCACGTCATAAGGTCCGGTAGACCATATGGTGTCAGGAACTGGAAAATCCTATAGGGCAGTTGCAAGGTTGTATTGATGTTAATCCCTCCCTTTGGGTCAACAGCCAGTGACATTCCCAGAGATCCCATCAGGTCAGAACGTGCCCTGTGACGTCGGCCGCATGGAAAGCACCAGTCATTTAAACAAAGGGGGAGTAAGCCTTTGGTACCTAGGTCTCCTCCCTACAGTCCAAGTTGACTCAGAGGACATGAGTCAGGTGTCGGCTGGGAGATTCCATCCATGAAAGGCAGATAGAGACAAGCCAAGCACCCAGGTAACATGAAGCAATTAGCACAAAATATTTTAATTACAATGGAGTAGGTTACAATACAACAGCAGAGAGGTTGTTAATAAAGATATAGGAAAAGAAAAAAAACAGCATTAGTGGTTTGCTTTGTTTATGTAAATCAGTTGTAAAGAAATATAAGTAACATTTAGACCAGAGGTCAGCAAACTATGGCCTTTAGGCCAGGTACGGTCTAGCCAGTAGTTTGTTCTATTGCCCCTTGGCTAATCCGGCCTAATGCTGTCCGGCTGGGCTCTTGAGCCTCCTCTTGCTGTGGTTCCTTAAAGGGAATTCCCTCTCTTCCGCAGTGTATAAAGAGGAGAAGGAGTGCTTCTAAGTACCCTGGTGGCGTGTTAACGCCGGCCGGGGTAAATAGGAAACATTCCCTCTGTATGCATTGCGGAGGAGAGGGAATTCCCTTCAGGGGGTGTTGCTGGTGTGGGCGGAGCCATTAGGGTGGAGCTCGAGAGAGAGTCCGGCCTAGTGTGCTCCTGCCTACCCCTGAAAGACAAAAAAAAAGCCATAATTTGACATTTCTTGTGTTTAACAATTTGAATATACACAATTTCTGAACAAGGTCAGTACAATACAGCAATATCAATCAATATAAAAAAAAACTCAATGCTCTATCCTGTTTTATTTATTATTGACTTCATTCTTAAACTAATGATTATACAAGTTTATTAGTGATGGTATTAATCGCTAATTTATTTAGACCCAGATATT
This sequence comes from Pyxicephalus adspersus, assembly GCF_032062135.1. Classification (NCBI taxonomy): domain Eukaryota; kingdom Metazoa; phylum Chordata; class Amphibia; order Anura; family Pyxicephalidae; genus Pyxicephalus; species Pyxicephalus adspersus. The sequence continues at coordinate 828,515 of NC_092861.1, forward strand.
GTGTAGCATTCAAATTGAAAATCCATTTAGTCTCTTTTTGCAAGTGAATTTTATCCCAGTTGCCATGTCTTTTATCAGGGGGACAATGTTCTAACGTGGTAAATTTAATTTCATTGGCATCGTAATTACGGTGATTGGCCACGTGTAAACTGAAAGGAGTTGTTATTTTGCCATTACTAATACATATACATGCTCATAGATTCTCCTTCTGAACTTTCGTCTCGTCTTGCCCACACAAAAGCATTTGCAGCTACAGAATGCTACGTAAATTATTCAGTGAGATCTACATGTAACTTTTCCTTTTCAGTTATGTAATTTGCTTTATGTATTCATCTACATTGGGATAAAAAAAGTTATCTGCGGAACCGGATTTAAATATTTGCTAATTTTCGGGTCCGATATTAATGTTAAGTTAAGGATTTGTGTTGGTCAGAAAACCTTGGGATGATTCTGATCTCTTCTGGGTTCTATTCATTATTTCTGTGAGTAAATAATATTTGAGATCTTGTAAGTTTTTACTTTACGATAAGCTTTCTTCAAAGTAGTTTTTTAGACCCTCGATTGATTAATCTTAGCTGAAGGTCCTTCTCTGCCTTTTCAAAATCTAGTTCATGTGAACAATTACATTTCAGTCTTATTTATTTTGAAAATGGGATGCTTCTGTTTAAAGTTGCTGGGTGAGCACTAGAGGCTGATAAAATTATGTTTCTGGCCGTAGGTTTACGGTATAAGTTAGACAAGATAGTTAGATCAGTGTTAATTTGTATTTGAACATCTAAAAAGGTAATGCAAGATGTGCTGGATTGCATTGTAACACTTAGCTTTAGGCTGTTTGTTTTTAACTTATTGAGAAACTCCAATAGAATGTCGTCAGGGCCCTACCAAAGGATGAGCACATCATCAATGTACCTCTGCCAAAATGAGATGTGGCTGAAGTACATTGATAAGGATTCATCCGACAGGAGCTCCCTTTAGTGTACGTGAGCCAGTATGATAAACCAACCTGGACCACCTGTTTATTCGGCTCACTTAGGTGCTGAGCCACAAATGTCTGGTGACATGAAACACGTCCATGTCTGTTGGATTCAAAGCTGGTGACGTTCTAGAGTGCCACATTCCTAATGTGAGCTGGGACATCATTGAAGGGAATTTGGACATGGCCACACTGGCAGATTTCCACCCACTGTATGTGATTGACGTGCACTTCCACTTACGGTTCAACCTGCTCTCCAGGGTTAAAAATGCCACCCACTCAAATCAGCTGGCTCATCGGAAGTATAGGAAGAGCAGGAAGAGGCTCTGAGACGGAGCAGGGACCGCATTGGTAACTGGCATCCAGAGTTGGGAACTGTGCAGGCGGCATCAGTTACAGCATGAGGAGGAGGTGGTGGGCCCTGAGAAGGAGCAAGGACGTCATTAGAGATTGAGGCCATCACCTATATGGACAGTGTAGAAGCTGTAGCTATTGGAGACATGAATGGATCAACAAGATTCCAATCCGTACCAACTATGTAGCGAAACCACATGAAAGGGAACGGGATTGGCGGAATCAATGGGGCAAGAAGACCCTGTTGAGCCTGAGTCTAGTCTGGCATCTAGAGCTGGGTACTGGGCAGTGGACAGGTGGCAGCAGTAAGAGCAGGAGGAGTAACACAGCCATACACACTATGTCTCAGGGCCTGCCGCTTCCTCCTCATGCTATGAAGACAGAAATCGTAACATATAAACCTTATATGCTTCATACTCTATATGATTCCAATGATCTATTTCATGAAAGTTACTAGTTCAATATTAGAAGGAATGTAAAAGATAATATACTTTCATTTTACATTTATGTAATACAATTTATTCTAAACGTTTACTTTGCCAATTCAGTAGTAGCGCTGGTTTATTGTATCCCCTGTACCTTCACTCGGGATATCTTCCTTCCCCTCTTAGTGAAATATTTCCAGAATGATCATGTGACCCCTTTCATATCCTCCTATGAGGAATGCCCTGCCTGGTATTTAAAAATCCAATAGAAGTCCTGTTTTCTATCACATGGGGGTTGGAAGGATTCATAGTCCGGGTAACATACAACCAGACCAACTTCTAATTTCCTTGTGACTTTTCATTGAGACTCCAACTGGTTACAGCTAATACCGGTGAACACTGCAGACATCCAGAGGACTTTTACTTGTCATAGTCATATGTCCCCACTCCCCAACAATTATCCCACACCTCCTCTTATGGAGACCAGACACAGCAATAAAAACAGACATAAAGTTCTATTCTTTCCCACAAGTTGGTAGAAGATTTAAAGATATTGTTAATATTTCCACCCCCCAGCCCAAGTCTTACATGTGTCTGTCTCTACCACTCTGGCTAAGTATGCAGAGTTCCCAATCCAGGCTCTGCTGCTTAGATCTATGGGCTCCCCACTTTCTATTCATTTCTATAGAAGGGCCACTCATGCTTTTATTGGGTGTGAATAAGGACTGGGATGCTCATGGAAGGATGAATCAGGCCAGCTGAAAGACTCTTAAGGAGAACCCAGGAGGGCACACATTATAGAGGTTGGATGAGCAGGTTTAGATAATGATAAGACTTGGTGGGGTGCTAGAGATGAAGGTAGACATATAACTGAGAACTAAAGTACGTAAATTAATTAATCAAGAAAACATTTACATTGTAAAGTATAATTGAAAGTGACCGCCCTTCAAAATCCTTACCTTCACATGTCTACAGTGAGGGTCCAATGTACACTGCAATATACAAATACATTGGAGACAATTGTGTTCCTCCAGCCTTGTTGTCACAGCTTGGTGAAGACTCTGTGGTATATTTTTATGATTCTTCCTATTATTGATTTATAAAGAACCATCATCATTTCTGTACAATATAAAATATATAGAACAGACATACACAATGATGGGGGGAACACGGACTGAACAGATATCTATAAATTGTACATACAGTAGATGTTGAATAAACATACAATAGGAGGATGAGAGAAGGAGGAGGAAAGGAGGATGAGAGGAGGAGAGGGAGAGGAGGATGAGAGGAGGAGGGGAGGAGGAGGAGAGGAGAATGAGAGGAGGGGGAGAGGAGGAGGATGAGAGAAGGAGGAGGATGATGTTAGTACAGTGATGGTTTTGTTTAGGACGGTATTTGGTAATAAGCGATGATATAATATTAATGTCCCTGTGTTCCTCCACCTTTTCTTGGAATATTTCTTACATTATCTGAAGTGTGAAGGCTATAACAACCATAATGGGGGGAGGGCAATAATTAGGATTATTATTGACTTGTATTGATATAGCGCTGACATATTACACAGCCATAGTGCACAGTCATGTCACTACCTGTCCCTCACAACCTAACGTCCCTAGCATAGCCATTTGTCATTGATACAATCTAGAACCAATTTTAGGCTGAAGTCAATTAACCTAACTGCAGAATTTTGGAGTGTGGGAGGAAACCAGAGTACTTGAATGTTAATTCCTATGGTTTGGGAATGAGATATCCATCACGCTCATAAAGCTGTAATGGGTTGGTATCCACAAATCCTGGGCATGTAACTATATTGACCACAAATATTTACAGAAGATAAATTGTTACAAAGTTTTTAATATACATTTTCACACTTCTACATGATTATTATATCATCCAGTTCTACATGTTCTATTTCTTTTCTTCTAGAACCTACAGATCAGCCATTGCTTTCTACTGACCACCTGGTAATCCACACGTTATCAGATGAAGGAATTCCTTTCTGAGTTTCCTATTATAAAAGATGAGGACAGCAGAATGCAGGAAAGGATAGACCACAGTCAGCACTGACATGAATGATCTCTGTAAGGTTCCTCTTGCCAGCATACCTGTATGGTAAATATTAATGCATACAATAAACATTATATGAAGCAGAAAGAAGAAGGTGATGCTTTTGATTGCATTGTAATGTGTCTTCATGTCTGGATTTCTAAAACTTGTGCCATCACCGCTCATGTTCCTGATATGCTTCCAAAGAGAAGGAATGGTCAAGAAGAATGCAATGGTGAATATGATGAATGGTGGTGTGGAGCTGATGAGATAGATTCCTGAGAATGGCTGCATTGTTGTGTTCTGAGTAACATTCATTGTAGAAATGTTAAATTGAGATGAGGGGATTTGCAACCAATATGGCAGACCCAGCACCAAGGAGAAAAGAACGCACAACCCAAGAAACCATGGTGCCAGCTTGGGCATCTTCTCCTTCAGATAGAGGAACACAACATGTTTGTAGATTGCAATTTTCACACAATAATACACACAGAGCAGTCTGGCAATCCAGATGGAGATATAATTCATAGATATGAGTGCCGGGTTAAAAAACCAGCTGAAGAAGCTTACATGGACCTGTGACAAAATAGAATGCCAAATACCATGAACACCAACCAGACACAGGTAGATCCACCGGGACAGACACAGACTGGTGACAATCTGATCTCCAGGGGGAAGACATTTATTCCTCATCCAGGTCTTGGAGTTCATCACCACTATGAATCCATTGAGTGCTATCCCCATAAGAATATTACCCAACTGAGCAACTGTAAAGAGAATCTGAAAAATAAACTCCATTATTGTGCTGAGTGAAGTCTAAGCTGTGACTGTGGCTGGCTGACACACACACAATTCATACACACATTCTTCCACTCGTTCCTGGTTTCCTTGTACTAGTTTGATTACAATTTAAATAAAAGGATAAATGTTCCCCGAAGTTTTGCATAGAAACTGCATTTATTTTTAGTTTATAATTACATCCCAAGAATTACAGGGATTGTTACAAATGTAATAAAGTGTATATATGGTGTATATGTATATATAAACACAGACAATATCATGGGGAAATAAAGTATATGCTCCTTCAATAAAATAAGTTTTGCATATCAGGAAATAATAAAATCATCGGGCCCCTAGCAGGTTTTACAATGAGTTAAATAGCATCAGATAAACAACACATAAAATATCACACTGTGTCATTATTTAACAAAGACTAAGTAAAAATGCATAAAGCAGTGTGTGAAAAATGAAGTGCACCCTTACCACCTTTATAGGCATTAGGAGGGTAAGTAGGATTGGAGCATACAGGTGTGTGTTAGCACAATGCCAGGGACATCAGCACTGACCTTAGAGAAACAATTGTTACTGCCCATCAAGCTGGGAAGGGTTAGAAGGCCATTTCCAAACAACATTTTGCAGGGAAAAAGATTATTAACAAGTGGAAAACATTCCACAACATGCAAGTAAATTGACCCCATCGTTGGACCTATTATATATTATATAAAATGTATACGTGTCTCTCTCATGTATTGTCCGTGTGTACTATTCATATACAGTTTCTTATATTTCCCAGGATCCTTAATACATTATAAGAGCAGTGATAGAAAATAGGAATTATAATGACATCATTAATGATAAGCACACACACTCCTGGGGAAATATTTATAAAGCAGTGAATGTTACAATGTTCATCACACATACACTGCAGATGAATCTTCCTGGTGCATGTGTTTTCTTTTATACTACTGATTCACCTCCAATGAATATCTAGTGAATGTCACATTTACCACTTTATTAATATGCCCCCCATATCACATTTGGATCCATTTTGGAGTCCGGATGAATGTGTTGATGTCTTGCATGCCCCAGCAATAAGCTGTTACCTGTTTGTTACAGAATCTAAATGTGTGGATGGTAATTATGGAAGTGTGTCATTGTGAGACTCCTCAATATTAAAGATGAACTGAAAACAAGTGAAATGCGCATGGGGTCGGCATTCCCTGGGGATTTACACAGCTCTGGCTGTCTAGTAAGGGAGGAGATCTGACGCCATTTCTAAAATAGTTTGGCTGCTGTGTAAAATGTAAATTAAAACTGAATTGGGTAAATGTACTGAAGGAGTTTGGACTGTTCACTTAGCAAAGTGAATTATCACTGTACAGGGGAATGATCACTTAGGCAGGACAACAATTCACTTTGAAAATAAATAGCCAATCACATGCGAGGTTTATGTGTTTCTTTTACATTTTCTTACTCATGTGAAATCTTTTCTGCAGAGTGATAACTCACATTCTAAACTCCCTCAGTGAATCAACAAAAAATGTGATGATTTATAAATGTTTCAATCTTTTTATAGACATTTGTTGTGTGTTCACCTCAGAACTTACAGGAGGAATCCTCATTACTGAATTATTATTCATATTATATTGGATATAATCATAATTCATTACAACATATCTTACTTTATGTATCTGCTCTGTTGTGTTTGTAACATGAGTTTGGCTCTTGGCCAACTTTCTTCTTCAGCTTGAGAGTCGGAGGTTGCTGGAAGTTGCTGTTGGGTCAGCTGTGTGACCTCACAAGGATGCCTGGAAGTGGTAAATAATTTTCCTGTAGATGATTCGATTATTGGACTTCATTCTATACTGCCTTTGTCCCATTCTCAAAGTCACATATTAATGGTAATTGAATGTATTATGTATATGTTCCTTTTATAAATTGTCATTTTGTAATTGTTTTGTCTGCCATTTGCACTCGTGTTGTTTGTCCCCACACAGCTCATGTGTTCATTTGTAGTTGTGTTATAGGTTGCCTGATCTTAGCACTTAGCAGTACAAACTGGTTGTGAATTAGTTGTCCAGCTGAGTTGCATACTCATTCTATCACACCTGATGGTGATGGAAGGAGGTCCAGGTCCAGGTCCAGGTTCCAAGCATAACATCAGATGTTGTGTTGTTGCTTAATGCTGATAAATAGTGGAGTGTACGCATTATTTAGGGGTTTACACAAAACAAATAGTACTAGTATATCAAAGTCCCAAGGCCAAATCCATGCGTGTAAGTACATACATAAGTGCAAATGAAGGCAAACAATATACACCTAAAAGAAAAACTTACCCAAATGAGAATCCTTCTTTGCAAAAGTGGCCTGTGTGTTTTTCAACCGATAGAACACAACTCACACGCACATAGCGGGTCCACATTGGCGCACAAGGGTGCGCATCAAACAAGTTTTAATAAGACAATTGTGCTGTTTTAAGCTTTTCAACAATTCAGGGAAAGGAACTGCTTCAAAACAATCATAGTTTACTTGGTAAATTGGAGGTCTGTTGGATCACCCAAGATTCAAAGATCCTGGGAGATTGTAAAGGAGATCATAAAAACAACCCCCTGCAAAAAAAAACCTTTTGAAAAAAACTTTTTTCAAAATAAACACATTTTCTAAAACGTCACATTAAAATATAGAGACCACACAGATACCACTAAATTTACATGACAAAAAAAAACATCTAACACAAGTAAACCCAAATTTCCATATAAAGCCAATAGTTCAAAAATGGCAAGAAATATTGCATTCAAAAAATACTTACCAAACCAATATGCAATTTTGACCTATCAAGGGTAGAAAACTGGATTAAAAAATATTTATGCAGGACAAACATTTAATGGTGATAATTAAGACATATTTTTGCAAATAAACAATATGCCCACAAACACAATAACATAGCATTAACATTGACTTCTTAATTGCAAAATGGACATTGAAACATTCAAAGTTTACAAAACAAAAGCAGCTATTGTGCTAAATGGTAAGGAAAGTATCAAATGCAGCAACATAGATTTAAAAAATACAGCAAGACAAAAAAAAGAAGAGAAAGAAAAAAGCAAGTCAAACAACCCCCTTATATATGCTCATGTTTATGCGCACAGCTGATACGCATTCACGTGTAATTGGGACATGCGCAGTCTTTGCAATTTGTTTGTTTGTTTTTTGACAGTTTGGCATTCCATAATCATTTATTGATATGATCCTTTACATCTGTACACCATTGAACAGATATCTAATAAGTAATAATTTAAAACAAAATAAGCTTTAATGTTAGTCATTTAATAAATTTGTGTGTTTAGTGTATAACTTTTAACATTTTTGCTTATTATTTTTTATATTATAATATTATTTAATTTTATTATATATATATATATATATATATACTGTATCTATCTCTAATATTTATCACCAGGCGGATCCTCGGTCCGGCATTGTATGCGCCTATGTAAAAAGCTGAAGACAGTTATCCTTTTCTGAACCTAAAAATATTAGGGCATTTAAAAACATGCTTATTTCTCAGCTAATATAAATGTTTTAAACATTTGAAAACTACAAAGAAGAAGAGAACAGTGACTTTTAATGCAAGCTCGCCAGTGTTGAGCTGCTGGAGATACACGGCTCGAAACGCGATCATTTCAATTGATAACTGCCGGGAGAATACGCCAGCATATTCTCAACATCTGAAATTTAATTGATAAATAGGTTTTTAATGTCTGATTTCAGATCGCGCTGAGCTTCCGATTTTGCTTGATGAATCAGGCTCAATGATTGACTGGATCGGATGGACACCAGATGGACACCGTCTGTAAAAAGGAGCTAGTATTATTGTATTATTGTTTATAATATTCATCTGGTAAACCAATCGGTGATTTACAAGATGGAAGTGACTCAATTGCTTTATGAATTTCAGGTTTTGAGATTGAAGACAGTTATCTTCGGGTAATGTTGGGAGTTTCAGGGGTTTAGGAAAAGATTTAATTTATTATGAGGATGGTTGTGGATCTATAAAACTATTTGCTTTGTGTTGGGTTCTTCTGACCTAAAAACACATAGGACTCTGAATCCTTTTATGGACTTTTCATCCTAATGGAAAATAACTTTGCCGGTGTAAATGGAAATTACATATTATGCCTGGATTTAGTAAGATGTTGTTAGTCTTTTAAAAATAAAGAATGACTGCATAATATATTTTTCTATTCCCAAAATGAAAGTGCAGTACAGTATGAATGTCTAGGAATGTGTAGAGATAATATTATCCCTATTGTTATTTTTATTTAAAGACACATGTAATGATTAGAGATTACAGAGCTGCATTATTTTTTTAATATCTGTCTAGAATTCAGCTTTAATAGGCAGATCAATAAAAATGAATATCTTTTACTCTTTAGACCAAATGTAGCTCTAGGAGTGTTTAGGGATATAATTATTCCTGTTAGTATTATATTCTATTGATATTCTACTATCATATCCCATGGGGCAGCAGCAAGCAATTGGGAATAAAATGATCCACAAACACAGCTGTGCAGAAAAATGTATCACTGACAATAAACAACAGAAGAGCCGGTCCTAGAGGGGTAAGGAGGTCCAGACAACACCATAAATGTTTGGGGTGTTCAAATGTTTCAAACATTTATATTAGCTAAGAAATAAACATATTTTTAAAAGACCTAACATTTTCAGGTTCAGAAAGAGATTAATTTAATTTTAATTAATTAACTGATTTCAGCTCTTTACTTAGGCGCCTATCTAAACGCTTATGATGCCAGACTCGAGGATCCGTCTGGTGTTAAATGCATGCAAATTCTGGCAGGACCTCACTTTGCCAGCAGACTAGACCATCCAACTAAGTGCTATATAGAGAGATATATAAATGTATAAAATATATATTAAAATGATATATAATATAAAAACATTATAATCCAAAATGTTAAACGTTACACTAAACACACACTTTTATTAAATGACTTTAACAATAAAGCCTACTTTATTTTAATGTATTATTTATTAGATAGCTGTTCACTGGTGTACAGATGTAAGGGGTCATATCAATAAATGAGACAGACAAATTGCACTGACTGCGCATGTCCCAATTACATGCGATATCGTATGAGCTGTGCGCATAAACATGAGCATATATAAGGCATTTATGTTCTCTGTCTTTTTTTTTTTGGTAATGTAAATTCAGTGGTGTCTTTGTGGTCTGTATATTTTTATTAAAGTTGTTTTAAAAGGTTGTTGTTTGTTTTTTGGGGAGGTTATTTTTGGGTGATCCAACAGACCTCCAATTTAACAAGTAAATTGTGATTGTTTTGAAGCAGTTACTTTCTCTGAAAAGCTAAAAACAGCACAATTGTCTTATGTAATATGTGTATATTGTTTGTTTTGCTTCATGTGCACACATGTATGTACATACATGCATATATATATATAGAATTATATCTATATAATTTGATATACTATGGTCCAACCTATGAGCAATATTCATGTTCAGATTGTGCCGTCCTGCAAGTTAAGATAAATGGCATAATCTTTTATTGCTGTTTAAATATTTTCTAAATAAAAAGCTTTTATTATTTGATTTTATACATATGCCAAATAAGTCCCCTGTCTTTCTGCATATTTTGAATTTCTAAAATACTGTGGGGATATGGCAGGGAGTTATTGAAATATTGAACTAAGCAGGTGATCAACTCATCTACCAATTTCTATAAATTTCATTTAAATGTTTAACACATTTCTATCTTTATTTTTATCAGATATAAATAATATTGGGGAACCCACGGCAAAGATTTTAGTAGGAAGCTGAAATAAATACTATTAACCACCTAGCCGTTATGCCCGTACGAAGGTCGGGCAAAAAAAAATGGCTAGGATGGTTAACCCCGTAATTTTGTCACATCCTTACCTCCATGGTCCCGCTGTGCACATCCAGCGTCATTTTCCTATTCCAGCGTCGTCCATCGTCGTCCGTCGATCTCCCTCTCCAGCGCCGGGTGCCAGCGGGACCGGTAAGATGCCGGCCGGTATCTTGTGTTCCGCTGGCCGGTATCTTGTGTTCCGCCACCCGGCCGGCTGAACACAAGATACCGGCCGGCTGAACACAAGATACCGGCCGGTGGAACACAAAATACCGGCCGGCATCTTACCTGGTCCCGCTGATCGTCCACGTCCTTCTTCGTCCAGCGCCGGATGATCTCTGAAGCGAGAAGCCGTCCAGCGGAGAAAAAAAAACGGAAGGCTTCTGCGTGCGTGATGACGTCGGCGCGTGTGCGGGAAATTCAAATAGAAACTCATTCATTCATTTTGTATTGGATTGAATACAAACTCCGGTATCCAATCCAATACAAAAAATAAAAAAAAAATAAAAGTAAATACATTTTTTATATTCATATTATCTACTAGAACCCCTGTTCGGACATATTTCTGTAAGTTACAGGTCTACAATTTAATAAAAAAATTTCATGAAAAACAGTGGATCACTTTTGGTACAGAAATCTAGACCTCAGTGTAACGCCCAGGTGGTTAAGGGGTTATTACTGCTATAAGGTTTGTTATTCCGATCGGTCAGTCTTGTGACTCCTTTACAGATGCCAGAGCCACTATTTACTACTGCCGCCCTGTAGGTGAATGTGTCACCTGCCCGTTCACTGAAATCAGATTTGTCTGTTACCTGTTCATTCCAGAGATATTTAAATATTTCAATCATTCCTGTATTGTCTTCCATGTCGATATATATTGATCCCTCCCCCTTACCTCTGTGCACCATTCGCCCAAACCCTACTATACATGTGTTCAGGTCTGCAACCAGAGACACCAGCAAGGAGAGAATTCAGGGGTCCTCACATAGGATTGCAGCTATAAAGGGTCCCTCTACCTCAGCTAATATTGAAGTGTTTGTTGGGTGCTGGAGAATTGAATGACCAGAAAAAACTTCATTTACTGAGGATTTCTGAATATTGAGATCTCGGTGTGAAGGTCCCAGGCCCGTACTATGCAGTGCACAGGAGATTCCCACTATCTCTGCCCTGAGCTCCCAGGTTTCTACACCCACTGTGCCCGTTAAAAGGGACTCCGACCATCCATTAGCTAATTTCCCAGGTTTGTACTGTACATCCAATGCACTCATTATCAAGGGCTTCCGGTTTCCCAACATTGAGTTCCTGGGTGTGTACCCCGGCTGAGGGACTTCGAACATCCCTCCGAGTTCCTGGGTACTTTAGAATTTCCATGATAACAGATGAATGATCAGACAAGATTTGTAAAGTCCTTGTCAAAACTGAGGCAAATTTATTCAACAATACCCCCTACTTGCTGGGAGAAATTTATGTGGCCTATGATCCCGTGCAGTACACCACCTCACTCTAGTTACCCTGTTTATTCCCTCTGGTGGTGCTACTTGCAGGTTGAGCAATTGATTTTCTGTCCCCTGATCAGTAGCATCCCCAGCTTCCTATAGTCGTGCAGCCTCCACCTGAGATTTACCATTCTCAGTATCCCCAGCTTCCTTGTTATTGTGCCGCCTCCACTTTTCTGAAGTTTTACCTTTACCTTTCTGAGCATTCCTAGCGCAAACACTGAGGCTGTGTGAGGCTGAAGAGGTTTTTTTGTTTGAGAGGAGTTTGTGTTGCAGCTAATGAGCAGTTTACATCCAGGCTAAGATCCTGCCCTGCCATTAGCCCTTTATAGCTCTTCTATCCCCAGACACCAGTTGCCCCTTCATAGTGTTTAGCCTGGCTGACTTCCTGCTAGTGGTTTGATCATCTGTTGGATTTCCTGTTGCTGACTGTTTCCTGACCATGTGATTGTTTGCTGCCTGGACCAACCTTTGCCTGTGACCCAGACTCTGCTTTGTTTTACCCTTGGATACCCCTTCTGGTGGACTGATACCCGTGCATGACCTCTGGCTTTCTTTCCTGGACTTATCTCTGCTGGACTCTCCTATACTGCATCATCTATGGACCATCTGGTTACTGACCCTGGACTGTCTGACCAACCATTGTGTCCACTTTCCTGCTCTTGTGGGCTCCTGGTCCTCTATCAGTCCTCCCCAGACGTCATCCTTTGTGCACAGAAGTCCTGGGGGCAATCGTGCTGGGATAGGACAACTAACCTCTCGAGGGGGCTTGGTATAGGTGAGGAGTGCAGAGTTATATTGGGAGACTGGGGTCTGGTGAGCACTGGACCAGGGCCGTACACCAGAATTACACATTCCAGTTCTGTTTTCTGTGCAGTGAAGTCCTTGTGTTACCATTGTAGTATTGGACATATCTGTTATCTGTGGGTCACACACAATTTCATCCCGCATTGGTTACAGCATATCTTGTTGCCTTTACAGTTCCAATCACTCTGACACTGATCTATCTGAGGAATTTTCGTGCAGATTCCACTCCACACTGGGCACCGGCGGGTTTGTCTGTGGAGAAGACAGAGAGGTGCAGATGGTGATAATCTACCCATCATACAAGTAATTCATAAATGACACAGCCCACCATGTGAGTGACTAGTCATTGGGGTCCAATAGGGGAAATTTGGTCACTTTTCTACTGTATAAGGACTGTATTAGGGCCCCTCATATGGAAGAACAGGGCTTCTGAAATAAAATTCGAACTCCATTAAAGTCAAAGGGGGAAAAAATTGGGTTGTGTATTCAGGACTGTGTATAGCTTCTGAAATGTTAGGGATTCTCTCTGTAATAGTCACCTCAACTGCATTATAGAAGATGTGGCCTCAGTGACAATATCTATATCAGGGGGCCCTGAGCAAGCCACCTAAACAATACCACTGTCACACTGCAGGGGGAAATGGGCCCTTCACCTCAGGCCCAATACCAAATAAGTGTTGGTGGTGTAGGGTTGTTGTGACAGCAGAGACTTTTATAAATGACTTCATATATAAAAATTATTAATGACAGCCGGAATGACTTGAAAAAGATCGCTCCCCAACTGAATGAATGGCCTTACTCCATTGCCACGCCGTTAAAGGTGCACCATGGGTACCATATATGTCTATGTACTTCAGCCAAGTCTTTTTCTATAGAAATGATGGATATTACCAATGAATACTGGAAGCACACAACTCATGGCGCATTTCTTGCAGCATTTCATGTCATTATCACAATCACCATCTCTTTTGCATTCATTTTCCTTGGTTTCAGGTGGTGGGCTGTCATATATTCATTCCATCCGGGCACTTTCCAGGTTTGACTGTGAGGAGAAGACAAAAAAAGGTAGTCAGTAGTGTTGGTCGAATAGCTCACTATTCGATTTGATCACTATTCGGTCGAATACAGCAAAATTATTTGGGTGGTGGCGGTGGGCCCTGAGACGGAGTATGGATGGCTGTGTTATTCCTCATGCTCTTACTGCTGCCGCCTGCCCACTGTCCAGTACCCAGCTCTAGATGCCAGACTAGACTCAAGCCCAACAGGGTGTTCTTCTATACAGGTGGTAAATTATGCCATTGTGCATTTCACCCAGAGATCTCCCAACATGTTGTTTGCAAATTACATCTCACCCTTCCCTTTCAGGTGGTTCTCAGTCCGAAACTCATCATTCTGCATTATTTTCACAAGATCTTTGTTGGCGGATCTTTGAATGGAGTCTCTCAGGATGGCCACATACTTGTTGTGGAGAAGTCTCCGGATGTCTTCTGAGCTGATTATTTCATGACTCCATGTGGTCATCCAGGACCTCTCGGTTCCCGTTACACATACCGGTTAATCTCATCTTTTCCCCCCAACATATACAGAGGGACTGCTGTCCCAGTTCCGGGGTAACATACACAGAACTTCAGTCTGATAAAGTGTGGTACCGATGGATTAAGTAGAAGACGTGGCCTTCTACATTCAATCACAAATTTCACACTACACACTTGCATTACACACTTCGGGGTGTCATTAAAGATGCACTACACCCAGTTCTAGATGCCAGTTACTAATGCCATCCACTCTCCGTCTCAGGGCCTGCAATCTAGTGAAAGCACATTAAAGGGAACGGGCTTGGCAGAATCAGTGGGGAAAGAAGACCCTGTTGAGCTTGAGTCTAGTCTGGCATCTAGAGCTGGCTACTGGGCAGTGGTCATGTAGCAGCAGTAATAGCAGGAAGAGTAGGCGGTTGGCCCTGAAGTGTGGAGGGCATTGTCAACTGGCATCTAGAGCTGGGTACTGGGAGGTGGAGGCAGTGGGCCCTGAATCGGAGCAAAGGACGAAATTAGTGGTTGAGGCCATCATCTATATGAACAGGGTAGAAGCTGTAGCTATGGGAGACATTGGTGTGTACTGCTTTTTCCTATCTGCTAGCTGTAATTTTGTAAAATGGGGCAAGGACAGTATTGTTAACTGGCATCTACAGCTGGGTACTGGGTACTGGGCAGATGGCATCAGCAGTAACAGCAGGAGGAAGAGGTGGTGGACTCTGAGACAAAGTGTGGACGGCATTAGTAACTGGCATCTAGAGTTTGGTACTGGGCAGGCGGCAGCATCAGCAACAGCAAAAGGAGGAGGAGGTGGGTCCAAAGACAATGTGTGGACGGCATTAGGAACTGACAACTAGAATTGGGTACTGGGCAGGCAGCATCAGTAACTGCATGAGTAGGAGGCATTAGGCCCTGAGACGGAGTGTGGACAACATTAGTAACTGGCATCCAGATTTGGTTACTGGGCAGGCAGCAGCAGTAACAGCAGGAGGAGGAGGGCCCCGTGAGAGAGCAAGGACTGCATTAGAGTTTGAGGCCATCACTTCTATGGACAGTGTAGTAGCTGTAGCTAATTGTGACATGATAGATGAACGAAATTCACACTGTCCATACCTATTATTTAGTGAAACCACATAAAAGGGAACGGGCTTGGTGGAATCAGAGGGCAAATACATAAATATTTAATCATCTGTTGATCTAGCAAGTGCTATCACAGTTATATTATGGTCGTGGTTGTTGAGGCATAGCTGTGGTGACAGGCAGCTTCCGAGGATGGACGACTATGACTTGCCTGACTATTACGTAAAGACTGCAGAGTGTGGGCAACTTTTACCATCTTCCTCCCTCTCCCCCTTTGAGGGCACTCTGCAACCTCCTCCTCATCTTCTTCCTTCCTTCTCCTCCTCCTCCTGCCTATGATGATTTCCATGTTCGCCCCATGTTGGATCAAGGACATCATCATCAGAAGAGACAGTTTCCCTATACGTGCCAAAAGGAGGCAGCCGCCAGTTTGAATTAGCTTGTCTTGCTCCGAGTGTTGGGGTGAAAAGTAAGTGGGGGGAAAACCTGTGAAATGACTCTCTTCGTCAGATTAGTGAAACAACTGAATGTCTTGAGTGCTCAGTGTACTGCCGTACACGTGACTTTCCAGCCGCTGATGAACTAGGAGGAACAGGTGTATCATGGACTGTTTGGGACACCTGTAAGGCCTGTGTCTGGGACTGGGATGAAGAGGTGGTACAATCACTAGACCCAGGCTGGGTCATGTACTCCACTACGTCTTGTGCCTGGTGTGGCAATAATGGACGCCCACCTCCAACAGCAGCGCTTCTTGTTCTGGGGTCTGCAGCTAAAACCAAACTCATACTGCTTTACTTGCCACCCCTGCCAAAGCTGCCCTTTCCTCTTTGGCCAGACAATGTGGCTGTGGCTTCAGACCCTGCAAAATACTTGGTAGCTAATATGCTATATGTATATGTAAATTTGTACAGTAAGTGAATATTTTTATTGGGGGGGTTGACACCAAAAATGCAAGTGCGCTGTGTGTGTTGTATGCAGCACTTTGCTTCAGTGGTGATGCTTGTAATATGCAGCACAGTATACAAACTATATACAGCAGTATACACTGCGTCTATAAATGTATCTATCTATCCGTCTATCTATCTACCTAACATTGAAACACTCTTCCTATCTGAGTCCAGTAGATTTCAGGACTGCACGAATACAGTACAATCCAACAATCTATCTGACTAATAGTGTGAGTGTGACACAGTAACAAAGAAAAGCACTTCTTTTCACTTTGACAAAGCAAGCCAAGCAGCACAGGGAGGTTGTGATGCTATCAGCAAATCTCTGCCAGGAGTGGTAAATGAGAGGAAGGCCCTGGCCTTATATAGGTGAGATTTACACAGCAATATTTATTAATATATAGTGAGCACAGCACATAAGTCGGGTTTATCCCCAAGTTCTGCCATTCCCCGGGTGCTCACCCCCTGCCGTCACTCACCAATGCCTTTACACGGGGGCAACTTGTCGGTGTAGACGGCTGCACAGCCCAGGAGGAGCAGAAGGTGGAAGATTCGGGAGTCCATGGTGATATCTGGAAGAGTCTATGCGATGGGGATGACCATGGAGTGTTTTATAGGGATCAGAGCAGGAAGAGATCAGGGAGGAGGACGAATATCATACAACAAATTCATGTCCTGAGTGTTGTAATCCCAACTCTTCTAATATTAGACTTTATGTGTATGGTATAATTATATTGTAACCTCACTGATAATGATGGCCCAGCACATGACTCAGGTAGTCAGGATGTTCACTTATCCTCCTATTGCCCCTTTTTACGCCGCTTTATTGCGATAACTCCTTTTTACTTAATATTTTCCACTCATCACAACAATTTACATTTACATAATATCTATTTGAATCAAATTAACCAATAGTATAACCATATTATAGCAACCAAAATAGTCATTATATATATATATATATATACCCTACACTGTGTCTGAGCAACTATCTTAATGCCAATCCCAGGAAAAGTAATGCTAACTGCAAAAAATCCCATTTGATATCCTTTATGAAATCTTAGATGGTCTCCTGCCCAGATCTTTCTCCCCTACGTGCAACAGCAATATGTCAGGAACTCAATCTAAACACAAAGTTATGCACTTCCGGCACCATTGTTCTTCGGACCGTGCCTGGAACCCCCATCCATGGAACCACGCCTGCCTCGTGTCGTATACCAATCGGTCATCCATTAGGTAAAACATGGACTCTCCTGGCACCCCATTGCATGTAGGAATGCCCCACTATCCAAATAAGGCCCATCCCCCCACAGACAAGCCAACAACTGGAACACAAAAGCCATGGTAAGTCAACTTTCTTCTTTATTTTCTCAACTAACTTACATCCCCCCACACTTCCCGTTTCACCCTCTCTAACCTCCTT
The DNA here is from genome assembly GCF_032062135.1 of Pyxicephalus adspersus. Classification (NCBI taxonomy): domain Eukaryota; kingdom Metazoa; phylum Chordata; class Amphibia; order Anura; family Pyxicephalidae; genus Pyxicephalus; species Pyxicephalus adspersus. The sequence goes on from NC_092861.1 coordinate 846,287, forward strand.
CCTCACGCCTCCCCCTTATTTGAACTTCAGACAATCCCACCTATCTTACCAACCACTCGCCAATCCCTTTACTCTCTGCTAACTCTTCCCTGTTTAGCTCCAGGCAATATTCTACAATTATGATTACATATAAAAATGTCCTTAATATGGTTTCTTCTATTAGAGAACTCTTCATTCATCAAATATAGCAAAAGATATAAAAGATGATGACATTATTTTCCTATAAGCACTATAAGCATTCCTAGTGAGGATGAAACGTCTCGTACCTGAAAAAGAAGTCAGGAAAGGCTCCACATATAAAACAGATGAAGTCAATAACATCAAAAAGTATTTATTTTTAGTTCACCCCCTTCAATGACCCAACAAGTGGCGAGTCCTTTGGTTGGCTCAGGTTGTCCTCTGTCCACCTCCTAAAGGAGGATCCCCGACTCTGAAGAACCTGGCATGTCATGTGACTTAGGGACTAGGTGATCCGTTCAGCAAAGTTTTTATGCAGTTAGGGTAAACTTTATCTTTTAGGGGTGCAATGAATTGTACATTGCAGCTGGTGAAACTCCTACAGATTGTATCTGCTTTTACACAGCTGCATCTCCACTGAGATCCAGCACACAAATCACAAATTCTATAACTAACAGCAAACAATACTGCAAATAGAAAGTGCTCAAGAATTTGTGCAAATGTCTTCTATGTCAAATCACTCTGAATCCAATGAAAAAGCCGCAAAAAACTTTGTGTTCAATAATAAACCAAAGACAGAGTCATTCTTTATTCTTCGTAGGTGCCGAGATCCGTGTTCTGTGTGCCAAATATAGAAACTGAGCCCTTCACCTAATTACAGAGGCAAAACTCATGGCCAGGGCAGCTCGGACCTTTGCCCAATGTTCCCCACTCTCACCGCTGACCTCCCCCAACTTTCCTCCCTCAAAAACACACTGACAACTAAATGGACTTAAAATGTCTGGCAAGCAGCCATTTCCTTAACACGGATTAAATAAACAATGTAACAATAAATAAATACCAAATAAATATAAACTCTATGCAAATTTACAACTAAGCATAAATTAACATACATACATTGCCATAACAAATTTCTCCACAATATACCCCCCATACTAACCACAATGTTCCATTTGTACTACAACAAGCAACCTGTTAAACAACAAACAACTAGGCTGCAGGTCTTGGAAGGTAAAGTCTGCATCCAAAAACATAAAATCCGAACATCACCACCACACTGGCCCCTAGCCACCCAGCACCACCTCAGGGGCCAACACCATACCACCTTTAAAGGTGCACCCCGCCAATTCGGTTGCTCTTCCAGAAAATACCAAGAGCACTCTTACCTTGCCCCAGACCTCAACCGCTCCCCCTTATATCTAACCCATAAGCCTATCAAAAGGGCAGGTGGGCAGGAAACAACCTGTCCCCAACTTACCCACTCATCCCTTAATTATCCCTTCCTGTTCTCCTTCCACCTAAACTTCCGACCTGACCCCATAACTAACCCCTCCCTAACCACTCATCTTATCTAATAACTCTTTCTCCCCCTTATTGGGCAGCCCTTGCACCCTGCCATTCCGGCCCCATACCTAGTTCCCTGCTGCAAGCCTCTCTGTATGATAATGTCACCTCTTAGACAAAGTCAGACAGACGCCTATACCTCCAGGTCCTGGAACAGAGCCAACCCCAGCAAATTATGGTGAATAATGGAAGGGTGAGCAATGTATGACATCTGATGATATGAGAGACATCTGGTCCTGGAGAATTCGCTGTGTGACTTACTTTAATAAAGGAAAACGTTAGCACATTTGGCATGAATATTAACAATAATACCATATATGCAAATCATTATTATTTGGGAATAATGACCGAGGTCAACGCACTATGCACAGCCTCAGATCTGCCCCTCCATCTGGAAGGATGGAAGTCTTGCAGCTGTGGGTGGCTGCAGTGAACACTTAGTGACCGGACTGTAATGACCTGCATAATACGATGGGGCTCCGAATACATCAAAATGATAATTGTCTGTATATTCAGCCATTTGGCTCAGACTGATATAATGATAACATGGCTTTAATTATGACTTCATATAATGGCTTAATGCCAGTTCTTACAAACATTATTTATGGTCCCCATTTATGACCCGCCATGTTCCTCATTCTGCAATGAAAGCCCCAAATACTCCCCTAAATTTCTGGTCACATGACATGCCAGGTTCTTGGTGGTGCCAGGATCCCTTTTAGGGCCCTGAATGCTTTCTTATGAGAGTCCTCCAAGGTTCAAGAAGAATAAATCAGTGTGATGATGTCACAACCAGAACCACACCAGTCAGTGGTGCACCGCGATGGGTCACTTTTTTAGCCCCGAGGAAATGCGGTGCTGCTTTTTTTTTTTTTGCTTGATTTTTTCGGAATTAAATACATCATCTGCATTACATGGATCCATTTTAGGTTCCAGGGACTGTGCCCCAACCACAACCATAATGAGGTGATCCCACCATAAATAGGGGATTATTAAGTTATACAATTCAGCATTATGAATACCCAAAGGACATAACAACAAATTTAACTTCTGTATGAATTATTCACCCTGTACTCTCTTTGTTGGCACTATTCCCTCTCCCCAGTCTGATAACTCAATGTCTCTCTGCTCCTTCACTCTCCTTATTTCTCTGTCT
>NC_092861.1:849984-850822 GCF_032062135.1 Pyxicephalus adspersus
ATGGAATGCTGGATATGTTGGCAACAAATTAACTTCCATACACAACCTCCTCCTTTCTAAGTCTCTGAACTTTCTTGCTCTCACTGAAACTTGGCTTTCCTCCTCTGACTCTGCCTCTGCTGCTGTACTTTCCTATGGAGGTCTGCACTTTACACATACCCCTAGGTCTGGCAATATGGTAGGGGGTGGTGTGGGTCTCCTTCTCTCACCAAACTGTACATACAGAGTCCTTCCTACCTCTCCCTCTCTCATTTTCTCTCCACTCCGTCCTTGTTTTCCACCCCTTACCCCTCATTGTTGTTTTTTTCTACTGCCCCCTGGCCCAGAATAACAAATTTTGGATCATCCTCCGTGACTTGTTGCAGTGGATGAGCCCAACCTTACCTCCTCAGACAAACTGCTCTCCATTACCTCCTCATTTGGACTCACACAGCACATCAATGGCCCCACACACATAGCCGGACATACATAGACCGGGTATTTTCCAAACTCTGCAACCTCACCCTCCTTGACAACTCACCATTCCCCCTCTCTGATCACAACCTTATCATCTTCAACCTATCGAACTCTTGCCCTCCCTTGCCACATCCCAGATCTGGTCAATGGCAGAGAGATATCTGTAACCTTAACTACAACCTTATCTCAAACTGCCTTGCATCCCTAACCCCCTCCCTCTCCAAAATTCCATCTTCAGATAAAACTGACACTCGGTTCAACCACACTCTTCCTCTGGCTCTGAATAATGTTGCCCCTGCCACCTTTTGCTACCCCCGTCCTGCTAACCCCCGACCCTGGCACAACAATCACACCAAACATTTACAAAAGTCTGTTCGTGCAG
>NC_092861.1:851987-875795 GCF_032062135.1 Pyxicephalus adspersus
AGGTCCGGTCACTTTCACCTGCGCAACATTTCCAAAATCCGCCCCTACCTGTCCCCTGAGACCACCAAACTCCTTGTACACTCTCTTATATCTCGTCTGGACTACTGTAACCTCCTCCTCTCTGGTATTCCACTAACCTGACTCTCTCCTCTACAATCTATTATAATAGACAGGTTCTCATACGGGCGGCACCCATCATATACTGTAATAGACAGGGGTTGCACCCCAGATATAATAGATAAGTTCTCATCCAAGGGAGGCACCCCTCAAATAATAGACAGGTCCCGATACAGGGGGCAGACCCCTCATATACCAGACAGGTGGGGGGGTATTAGTGGAAGGGGGAGGAGATTGGTCCCCTTTAGGGGGTATTAGAAGAGGGCGGCAGGCAGCACTGTGATAATGATCAGTTACTTTTCAGCAGAGAGGATGCAGCCACTTTGTACAGATGAGAGGCCCACAGGGGTTCTGTGTGATTTGACTTCCCAACAGGTAAGCAGGGGTGTAGTGGGACAGGCACAGGTGTTAACGTCATGCATTCACTTTTTTCAGGAATAAGCATGCATGCCTACCTTTATTTTGCAAAGAATTCTTTTGGTGGTCCGCGGCTCTGGCCAGTCTGCCCCCCTGCGGGGTCAGGAGAAGGACCCCACTGGGTGGGGGGTGTACCGTCCAGAGCCGCGGACCACGTCGCTTATTTTATGATTGCACTCCTGCAGACAAGTAACTTTGTGGGGAGGGGTGGGGTTAGGGGTTGGGTTCTGGGTAGGATAGGCATCATGCGGAGGGGTGGTCAGACACAATGAAGGGGGGTTGGGGATAACATTAGGCAGCAATGTGGGTGTGCAGTGTGGTTGCTGTGTGGAATAGTGAGAGATCACAGAACAGAACCCTGAAGGTGGTGACAACCAGCAGAGGGCGGTGGCAACCAGCAGAGGGCGGTGGCAGTAGAGAATGGTGACAACCAGTAGGGGGCAGTGAAACCAGCAGAGGGTGGTGATATCCAGCAGAGGGCGCTGACATCCAGAAAGAGGGCAGTAACAACCAGTAGAGGTGTGAAGGCTCTTTTTCACTATAGATTCCCATTTCCACTTCTCTCAGCTTAGTGAATATGTACATGTGAATATTCACATCAGCTTGATGTGTACAGAAGTAAATGTTCCTTCTCAGCTTGGTGAGTGTAGAAAATGCTGTCATAGTTTTGTGTACAGGGAGGTGCAGCACCTAGTAAAGTTTTCTTCTTTCCTTACTATGAAGTAATCATTGGAAGCCATTGTTATGCAACAATATACGTTTTTATGTTTTTGGCTGCAGGGGGCGCTGTGAGATCGTTGTGTCCCCTCACCCCCCTGCACCCTCCAGCTACAAAATAGGACTAAACCAGCCCTCATTTTATCTAAGTGAACTGATCGGTTTGTTAGCCTTTCATGTGATAAGTGATATAAAAAGAGAAAAGCCCAGATAGGAAAGGGTTACCTAACCGGCCTCTGTTACCCCCTCCTGCATTCCATAGAGTAATATGGCAGCCAACCCAATAGTCATGATACCCTGTTACCCAGCTCCTGAGTGTCCTTACCATGGGCCTGGCAGCATTTACTGAACATTGCAGATTACAATGACCTGGGGTGTTGCCAGGCTGTATAAGTCAGCTGATAAAAGGTCCCAACACTGAACCCTGGGGTACACCACTAATACCCTTACACCATTCAGAGTATGAATCATTAATTACAACTCTCTGGATGGGATCTTTAGGCCAGTTCTCTATCGATTTACAGATTGACTTTTCTAAACCTATTGACCCTAACTTGCATATTAACCGTCTGTGGGGTACAGTGTCACATGCTTTAGCAAAGTCCAAGTACACTATATCAACTGCTATTCCACTGTCTACCTGTTTACTTACTTCCTCATAAAAAAAGAGTAAAATTGTTTGACAACTTCTGTCTTTCCTGAAGTCATGCTGACTATCACTTATTATTTTCTATCAGAAACTTCTCTATGTGGTTCTTTATCAAACTCTCTAAGACCTTTTCACCTCTGGATGTTACACTAACGGGTCTGTAGTTACCTGGTAATGACTATGCTCCCTTTTAAAGATAGGAACCACATTGGCCTTACGCCAATCCATCGGTACCTTGCCAGTGACTAAAGAGTCTCTAAAAATTGAAATTAATGGTTTTGAAATAACTGAGCTCAGCTCTTTGAGGACACGTGGATGTAATCCATCAGGTCTTGGTGCTTTGTCAACCTTAATTTTTCCCAGCTGTTTCTCTATCATATCAATTCTGAGCCATTGTGACTTATTTAAGGCAGAGACATTGCTATTATTAATTTAGACTTGAGCTCTGCCATTTTACTTCATGTACACCGAGCTAAAAAAGGTGTTTAGTAAATCTGCCTTGTCTTTAGCCTCATTTACCAACCCAGCGACATCCTATAAGGGGCCTACATGCTCAGATCTGAACTTTTTGTTATTAATATAGCAAATTGAAAAAAAAATTGGGGGTTTGCCTTACTTTCCTTTGCAATCTGTTTTTCATTTTGAAGTTTTGCACATTTTATCTCCTTTTTACATCTTTTCTTATATTCTTTAAAGGTTTCAAATGATGACGGTGATCCTTGATTTTTATATTTTTGGAATGCCGTTTTCTTGTACCTTATGGCTTTTTAACATCAGCTGTGAGCCACATAGGTTTTCAATTTAAACTTAAACCCCGTAAACTTATTACCCATTGGAATATATTTTTCAGTTTGCTTTTGTAGAACAGACTTGAAACATTCCCATTTCTGTTCTGTGTTCTTTGAGGACAATATTGTCTTGGTGAACAGGCTCCTTATACCATTGCTGCTTTTACCATCATTGTTTGCCAAATCATTTTGTTTTTTAGTATAACTAGTACTGCACAATCCAATGTTTGTAACATGGGAAGCTCCTTACAATTATCCATATTCTTCCCCCAACTATCCCCAATCCACCCTCCATTAGTGTCTGACCCCTGACTAACCTTCCTGCCACCTTATTTACCTGTCCCACCCCCCTCTGTCCTAGTTTAAATCTCCCTCCACCATTTACCTAAATCTTTCCCCTAGCACAGCAGACCCCCTTTCATTTAGGTGCAAACCATCTCTGGCATACAGGTTGTACCCCAATGAAATGTCAGCCCAGTGCTCCCTGAACCCAAACCCTTCCCTTCTACACCAGGACTTAAGCCATGCGTTTAGCTTTGTCCAGAGAACATAACCTTGGAGGTCCTTTTCTTCAGATTAAAACCTAGTTCTCTAAACTGATTTTTAAAGATCCTCCATCTTCCATTTATATTGTCATTGGTTTCAACATAGACCAAGACAGCTGGGACCTCACCAGCTCCTCCCAGTAATTTGTCCACTTGGTCCACCACATGCCGAGCCCTGGCACCGGGAAGACGGTTGAAGGGATCCGGGCAACAAACTATTCTATCCGTCCTCCTGATGATAGACTCTCCTATGACAACCAATTGTCTTTTTCTTCCTGTGTTTCGCCCCGGACCACTACTAGATGGGCTGCTCTTCCGGCTGTTAGGGGTAGCAGTAACATCTAGAGTTGCCACCACTGGGTCTGCCACCTTCACATAACTTTGCAAACATTTTGGAGTTCTCAAACACAGGGCTGGCCTTCCCTTTCTGGGGGCCCCTACCACTCCCTCTATTTACATTAACCCAACTCCCTACATGCTCATCCTGACTAACCTCTCCACCCTCCACATCTAAGCCATTAACAGGAGACCCCTCTCAAGGTGTTCCAGTGATTTCAGTGTTGCAATGCGCTTCTCCAGCTCTCCAATACGAGATACCAGAAATGTGACTTGCTCACATCTGTCACAGCGGTATTCACCTAGGAGCTGTTACTCCATTTGTGCATACATGAGGCAGACTGTGCACTGAACCAAACCTTCCACCTTGCTACCACTCATTTTTCCCAGTTACAATTTTTGTTTACAGAGAGTTATAAACGTTTACTTACAGTTTGTGGTTACTCTAAAGATTTTACTCCTTTTGTTTCCACTTGATTAAAAGTCCACTTGCTTCCAAATTATGTTCCTACTATTGGCACCTAATTTAGGCCACTTTATTGGAATGTAAAACATTGGTGGTAAACGTAGCATTGTATATATTGTTCTGTATTTTACATTAATGTATAGACCAAAAGGGAGATTGTTAAATTAGTTCTTTGTTATGGATTACATTGTATCTCTCAAACATCTGCTGCCAGTATATTAGGGTAAATAAGGCTAATAATATTGTAACTTTGTAACAAGGAGCTTCATTTGTCCAAAACAGCAAAAGTTCCACCAGTAAGATGACAAGACTCAGAATATTAGATTATTAGATGATTAGACTCAGATTACACGAGGGAGGGCAGTCAGTTCTACACGATCTGCACCTAACAATGTACACAGACTCACATCCACAAAACTTGTATTCAGCATTCCTTGTTTTACAAATGAATTTCCTGAAAAGACTAACCCTTAGCTCTTTAGTGGTAGCACCAGAAAGCTCAACTTCTCCTACAAACTTACCAACCTACTTATGAACTTACTTACCTCCCTATCTTCCAGTTGGATTGGCTGAACATACTCTGGCTCTAACAACAAGAAACTCTAATAAATGGCCATTACAAGAAGACTCCTGCAATTCCTCCTCCTCCTTTCATGGTTGGATGAGTGTCAGTCTACCCCCAGCTGCACCCTTCAAGGTTGGCCAATGGAAACCTTCTCACAATTTGGGAATATTTTGATTGGAGCAGCTTTTGTTGTTCATTCTGAATTTGTCTTTGAACGACCGACCTTCCAGATGGAGCCAAAGCCAGTTTCTTGTACAGGGTGAGTTCTGGAGCCCAAAGAGATATCCATGAGCTTGTTTTCTGCTATTGGTCATTCAATGTAGAATCTCTGTTGTATGAACTTCTCATTATAAATTCTCATGCAAGACAAAATACCACAGGAAGTGAAAGCTGCAGCCAGATATCATGATTAAACATTTAAACCCATCTCCAGGCAATAATAACCCCCTTCCACCTCCATCTTATCTATTTAGCCTTTATTTACCCTAACATCTGGAGCAGTGATAAACCCACCATCTTTAGATGATGAAATCAATTAAATATAGATGAAGGAAGTTCCTGTGGGGAAGCGTGGAGGGGGTCAGTTGGTATTGGACCTTTTAACTTTTTGAAGCAAATAGTTTTGGGCCATTTCCCATCTCATGACTACAGAACATGAACAGACATTCATTCATGATTGTGTCATCTAAAGAAATACATGCTGACCCTCCATGATGGATGAACAAGGATGGCTCCAACAATCTGGAGAGAAAAGCAGACAAAACATTGTCAGGGGGTACAGTGATTTCTTTGATAGTTAGTAAATACCTTATGGGGTTACCAATTGTTTGGCTTGAATCTCCTTACCATGAAAAATAAAGTCAGATAATAGGCCACTTCAGAGCATCTAAAACATTCAGTTGGGGTCAGCACAAAGAAGGTTCAAATAATTATAGACTTAGATGTAAATCATCTACATAGGAAAATATTTAAATATCTTTTAGAAATCAGCCTTAAATCACTGCCAGAGCCATATCCTGCTCCACCATTTTCCTTCCCTATCCTATAGACAGGGAACAGACTGGGATTATATGAGTGGTGGCTTAAATTCTCCAATAACGGGGAATAAAAACTCAATGGATTCATCTTGTTGATATAGAAAGTGGAATCTTCTGAATCTCAGTTGATTCATCTGGTGTTTGTACATATTTAGAAACAAATTCTTCACATGTTCAGGAATATTTACAAAGTAATTCTAGTATGACTTTACCCTCCGGTAGCGTTGTATGGGAGGGAAAACGTCTAACTTACTTGGGAATTTTAGGTAGGATGACGTTAGCTAAGACATCTGAATAAATATTTATGGGTCACACATCCAGGGAGTCCCCAATCAGGCCCTCTTTTAGTAAAGAAAACCAATACCTTGGTATTTGTCTATTGTAATCCATGTTCCAGTTTAAGAATTTCATTTATATGCAAGTATCCATGCTGGGTCTATTTAACATTTCTTTACAATAGCAAATGTATTACAAAAGTCTTAAGATAAAATTAATTTTATACATATAGTAAGAAGTGATAATTATTTAGGAACACAATGGATTGTTTGGATTTTGTTTGCAGTTAGGTGCCAATATCTGTACTCGGTATGAAGGAACATAGGAAGAGTTTACAGACATATGGATGAAGTTCTTGAAGGTCTGGTACAGTCACGTGATGGAAATTATTTTCTCTGTGTGTATTAGAGCGTTATATGTAGGGATAATTCAATTGTTCTGAGCCTTTTCCGTATACTCCAAAGGTTTTCAATACATGTGATGGAGAACAGATGAATGTGTGCACCTAGCATGATACATATGTACCCTGACCTCTCAATGTTCTCTGATCCTTGGTAGGTTCCACATTCGTTATTATAGGGATGTTCTGGGCCTCATGTTTGCAATGGAAGAAATTAACAATTCTCTGGATTTGTTACCTAATATCACTCTGGGCTTCAGCCTTCTGGATTCCTGTATGTCAGAGCTCCGAGCTGTGGGAGGAGTTCTGTCCCTGCTGTCAGGACTTGGAAACCCCTATTTGGGATATGAATGTCATACACCTTCAGTCATGGTTGGGATTATAGGTGAACATTTTTCTGCCTTATCTCTTCCCATTGCCCAGGTGCTTGGTGCCCTCCATTACCCGCAGGTATCTTATGCTAAGGTTCTATGAATGTGTACAACTAATACTGTGCAGAACTCTTCTAAAGCCTCAATTCTTTGTGATGGGTTTCATATTTTACAAATAATCCTTCTAGATTTTGGTCCATGATGACATGAATGCATCCCACAATTTCTGTAGACTAAGCCGCACATTCATGTTTTGGATGCAGCTAGTGGTCTTCCATCCGTATGCCTCAGCAGAATAAAGAATCATTGCATGGGCTGAATGTTTGTAGTTTTGGTGATCTGTTCTGATCTTGGCTGACAGGAACCCAATGCAATCTTCTTCTCATGTAGCCCATCCACCTCCAGGTTCAATATGTGCATATAAAAAGCTTTTCTACCCCCCCCCCCTCCTATAGTTGTAATGAGAGAATATCAGAGATCCAGTTTTAGCAGTTTGGACCAGTATGGCCATTCTCCATTGTCCTCTTCATCTACATCTGCAGGGCTGCTGCTCCCGGGATTTTTATTCACTATTCTGGACAAATTCTGTCCATTCTGTGTGTAAATCTCACAGTATTGGGTAATAAAGAAATACTCAAACCTGGCACCAAATACCACCTATCTGGCACCAACAATCATACCATGGCCACATAATGTGAACATTATCCGAATCTGAGTGAATGAATCATTGCATGAAGAATCCGGTGTACAGGTGTTCCTAATAAAAAGCTTGGGTGCATGTAAATAATTATTTATGTGTTACAATACCTTATTTGTATGTACAGTTTGTACTTATATATCCCAGCAATTGAACACCTCCAGTAATGTAACATCTATAGGTAGGAGTCTCCTCACTTTCATGGTAACAAGCTATGTGTGTGACATATCATGTCATGAGAACGGCACATGTCAGCAATTTATAGTACACTGAGTATGTAGAAATGTATTTAGAAATTACTTTATACTTCCTAATTGCCAAGTAAATCTCTTAATGTGTAAAATGATGATCACTTGTTACATTTATAATTATGCTTCCAATAATTCTAAACAAATGTTTCCACATTATTCCATTTGCAGATCAGTCATGGGGCGACCCTGTCAGCGCTCAGCAATAAAATATTTTTCCCATCCTTTTTCCGCACTATGCCGAGTAACCTCTTTCAGAACATTGCTCTCACCCAGCTGATTAACCAGTTTGCTTGGACTTGGGTTGGGATGTTGGTGGTGGACAATGATTCCGGGCAGCAGGGTGCCCAGGTTATACGAAATGAAATAGAGAGAAATGGAGGCTGTGTTGCTTTTTTGGAGAAAATCCATTTAAGTTATTCAGCCACACAGATCAAGAGAGTGGTGAAAGTCATTAAAGGAAGCTCTATCAATGTGATTCTTCTGCATAGCCCCGAGGTCCATGTGAAGGCCCTGCTAGATGCCATGTTTGATGATGGAGTCACTGGGAAATTCTTCATCTCCTCAGCTTCCTTTATAATCACACCTGGTCTTTTCTCCAAGAAAGCCTGGAAGATTCTCAATGGGACAATTGGATTGGTTCCCAGTGCTGCCTCCATGCCAGGATTTGAGGAGTTTCTTCTAAACCTTAACCCTAATTCCAGTGCCACATACCCATTTATTAGGACGTTCTGGGGCAAGGCTTTTAGCTGCCACTGGCCCTTTGAAGATCAAGTTGATGAGAAGTCATTTATGATGGAAGACATGAGCTGCACCGGTGAAGAAAAGATTTTAAGCAATATTTTCCAGTTGTTTGAGATAAATGATCTCAGCTTGACTTACCATGCCTACCTGGCTGTGTATGCATACACACATGCTCTGCATTCATTGCTTGGCTGCCCAACCTTATCAGAGGGTTATGTCAGCCACCAAGTATGTGCAAATATTGGGGACGCTCATCCCTGGAAGGTGCGTGACAAAAGATGCATTCAATTGTTAGAGCTTGATTATGGCATTTCTGTATATGCTTGTATACAAGAAGTACTAATATGATTGATAACCAAAGCTAATATTCACTTCCAGCATTCTATATCCTCACCAAAAAAAATGCGAGCATGATGAACCTTCTTCAGTTGAATACCTAAGTTACATTATTATTATGTTCCTAGATTTTCCAACTTTCCTAATTTGTATAAATAGGGAATCGATATTTCACAGTGATCAATAGATACTACAGTAAATAATTTTTGGGAATTTGTAAATTTTTGTTGGATAGGTTTAAAAGAATAAAATAAATATGTGAAAAGTCACAAAAGTACAACCAATAAAATAAAAGAAGGAAAGAGATAAAGAGCCAGGCTATACAATAATATGTACAATCATCCAATATTAGGAAGAGGAAAGGTAAAGATAAGATGCCAAAAACCTTTGCAACAGTGTGTGTACGTATCCACGATCCTTCCGTTGCATTATATTTACTGATCCAACCAAGGACTTTACTACCACGTACGTATGATACTGGTTGGTATCTTGCAGGATCATTCATCTTTCATACATTTCTTTCTTAGTACGGACCCTAACTCAGAAAGGTTAAGCATATATACACGCAAAAGTTGATAGTATCTTTGTGGCCAACCTCCGAGATAAGGGTGGAAGTTGGATCACCGGATGACCTAAGAGATGATGAAGCAGCCAGCAGCTGACAAACTCGTATTAGCTATCATTCCCAGAAGATGTTTTCCAGAGCACCACCAGCAACGATCCCAATGGGAACTGAAAAGACGACGGAGCAATGGAGTTTGGTACCATTGAAAAAGTATTAAATACTCAATAAAGAGCACCCAGAGGTAAGTCTATATTTAGCATTTCATTGCCTCCAGATTGTAATCAGCATCTTTGCAGCATTCTAATAATACATAGAGGAACTATATCACAATATTGTGATGATAATAATTGTAGGCTGTTGGTGTTGGTGTTTGGAGTGCGGGCTGGGAAAACCATCATGGTCCCAGACAACTTGAAAGCTAAGACAATCTTCAAGCTGCCTTGTTTACATTCTAAAGAGAATAATTTGCTCCATGCCTAACTTTCAGCAGCTTTTGACATCTACCAGTGCTTTATCTGAGGAGGAGGTCATTGATTGCCCCCCCCCCTAAAAACTTGGCATCTCATCACCTTTGTCACAAGCTCAACCAGTGGTCAATCAGTGGTCAATATTTCTAACCTTACTGAGGTGGCACATCGGAAACCATGGATTCATGCATCTCGCTATGCAATGACCAGCAACCTCCCTCCTAGGAACCCAACAAATCCCCCAGCCTTGGTGTGTAGATGTGCACTGTCCCTGGTTTCTGTAAATGTAAAGCACAATGCAATGCATCTCACAGGCCGGTAACAAGAACACAACTCACCAAACACAGCGCAGTCCCTGATGGGGTAATGACTGAATGCCTAAATGATATCAATTATGGACCAGAAGGTCTCTTACACCCTGTTAGTGCTTTCCTTTCCTTTATAAATATGGCCAATATGGGGAATCCCTTACTCAGTTTCCTTGTATTCCTCTATCCAGCAGCATGGGCTTGTATTGCCAAAAATGTACCAAACACCACACAGGAGACACACAAATATATCATGAACAAACTCATCATTACAGAAAATCTCCTTTTTACCTTTCCCCAATCTGTTGTTATAAGGTCATCAAGGCAATAAAAGTCCAACCCTGGGGACTTCATTTTGCCGATTGATCTATCCTGGAATATAAATGAGCTGAGCCTATAACATAACGGCCATAAACTTGTCCTGTAAAAGCTGGGGCTGGCACATCCATCACCTCAGATGTTTTATGGGGTCTATTTAAAAAGCAGTGAATCTGACATTCACACAACATTGTGATTCTGATCAGAAGTCATCGATGTTTAGACCAAATTTATTAGCATCACCATGCATTGGTCATCTTAAAAACTCTGTGATGGTTTTTTTCAAATGAATATTTTTTTATCATGATCATGTTATTGATGACATGGAAATCACATGACCCAGACCCACTCTGAGCGGTTTCATCAGTACATAGCTATGGATGAATGTGATGTATTTGCAGTAATCGTGTGAACATGAGGATGTATATGGGACGTATCCATGGCATGGGGAATAATTTGGGAGGGCAGGTAATATACGGATTGGAGGTAGGAAGAAGGTAAATACTGCCATGTAGGATGGTTGTGAGCCAAAAACCAGAAGAAGCCTCTTGGTGATGTGGTGGGAAATCGTTTTATCAATCATTCCTAATACTGGTTTATTGCTGCAACTATTACAAAGACTATTGGTGACGTCACACAGATCTGATGGAAAAAACTGATTATTGGAAAGCTGAAGTCACAGTGGGTGGGGCCCTTGTGGTAGGAAGGGGTGGAGTCAAAAATCTCTCCAATGAAATTCTGTAAAAAAGATGAATTCATGTAAATGTATGAATAATGTATGACAATCTTTTCCCAATATTACCATTTATCAGAATATCTCCTAACTGCTGCCATATCTGGATAATTATCATGAAAAGCTCTTGTCTGGTGTCCCCAATATCTCAGGTGCTCCGATACCTCAAGAAAACCCATTTTCACACAAAGTCTGGGGAAGTGATGAGGTTTAATTCTAATGGTGACCTTCCTGCATCGTATGACATCATGAACATCCAGATCCTGAATGGGAGCTTCAACATGGTCAAAGTGGGTAGGATCGACCCCGAGGCCAAAGTGGGGGAGAAGATAAGCCTGAACATTAGCGCCATCCTGTGGAATGAACACTTTACACAGGTGATTATTCTGTTCATGCTGAATAATAGGATATGGAAAAGGTAAACATTCAAACATGGCTTCCCTCAGTACATGCTGCACCCCACCTGTAAATGTAATAATCCAGCATAGTGATTACCACCAACAGATGTCTGGATTAATCCCCCACTAACACTACTGTCCCATAGCTCCATGTGCCTTGGATATCTGTTGTTCTGCCAGAAATCCAGCAAGCACATAAGACCTGCCCAGTTCTCTCATCTTTATGTCTTGGAGAAGAGGGAGATGTTTTGCACTGCTCCTCCATGAATACCCCAGGGATTCAGGTTCACAGGTCCCAAATAAAAGGAGAAAATGCAGCCCCCACATCTAAGCATTTTTGTTTTTGGATTTAGATATAATTTAACTTTACACAAACATGTACATACATAATACATAGAAGGAACTTGCTTAACAAATAATTGGAATTTTTGTCTATTAACTTTTGCAATGAATAAATCCAGGAAACAGAGACAGGACCCAACTTATTTCTACTGCAGTTCATCATTGCAGCCTGGTCACTTCCCGCCCCCATTCTATGGTTGGACAATAAATTAGAAGCAGAAGACTGATAACCTCATCTCTCCCCTTCTATCATAGTATTTGTTATTGCACATTTGTGCTTTCAATGTAACAGGTTGGCTAAGATGAACCCTATCCCAGTCTCACATGCTTTAACGCGGGTTGGAGGAAGCTGGTGATAAGTCATTTTATGGTACAAACATTCTTATTTTTTACACATTTATTCATTTATTTCATTTGGTATGTAAAGTGTAAAGAAAACAGAGCAGAATAAGGTGGATGTAACGGGTGAAGATTTTGTCTCCTCGGCAGGTCCCAATCTCAGTGTGCAGTAACAGCTGTCAGCCTGGGTACAGGAAAACCCCTTTGGAGGGAAGACCCCTTTGCTGCTATGACTGCATCCCCTGTTCTGAGGGAGAGATGACCAATTACACAGGTATGCTATGGGGAAGCTGCTCTTCCTGATTTCATTTGGGTGCTTTAAAAATCCTTTAAAGAGACCCCTGGGATGCTTTGCTGAATCTGATCCAGGTATTTTCAAGGTAAAGTCAGCAGAGTCCCAAACACCTGGACTAATGTTGAAGAAATGTCACCACTGGCCTGAGTATCAATGAGTGGACGAGAGATGAAATATTTTCAATGTTACAAAATGAGAAAATGTGTTTAATGGTTATAGCTAAACCATAGTTTGGGTGAATGAAACCTTAATGTGCTTGTTAAAGGAATTTCCTAAGAGAAAAAACACAATGTCAATACCCAATACAGGTGTGACCATTGCTGTTCATTGTACGACTTCTAGTGATGATGATGGTTGTTCAACACCCCTTGAAGGTTCTGGTGCAAAGGCCGGCAATGCAGGAGAGCTGGAGATCAACCTAAACACCATGGAAAAAAGATCACCAGGGAAAAATATAAAGATAAGTGTGAATGTTCCAGAATAAATTGTAGAGCAGAGAATGGTGTAATGTGAAGTGAGTGGGAAGCCCAGTAAATGGGGGTGAGGTGGGTGGTGGGCACTGTGGTGGAGGAATGATTTGAGTAGAAGACGTTGGTGTAGGGAGGAAAGTGGGGGGATAAGAGGAGCTGTGTGTGGGGTACTTTGACCAAGAAGACAATGGGTGGCCAAGAGACCAACACTATTGTCAGCAAAAACTTTATTTGTACTGGGGGATGGCTGCCCATTATGTACAGACCTGCCCTACAAAGATCTGTAAGATTCTGTCCATCTCTTCTACCAAGTAACTACCAATATCTGTCAAATCGACCTATCCCACTCTTCTTCTTTCTTTTACTTCCAGTAAGAGTCAACCAGGTTTGCATTGTTATGATTATGGGGCTTGCAATTGTTTTATTGACTTAACATTTGCTTCCCAACAACAAATTCTTCATTCAGGCAAAGATAGAAGTCTGTTTCATTCACTTAGTAGAAGGTTCTTGTATCAGGTCAGGTCCTGCCATGGCTTCAGGAATATAACATCTACATAACCTGGGATTGGGGTTTAATACTATATTTAGGAATCACCCATTTCTGTGACACCCTCCTCTGCATGGAGTCTATCATAGCTTTTTGGATGTTTTTAATAGGTGGACTGTAACGATCCTGCTACAGAGCTAATGTTTGCCCAGTTAAATTATGACCTAGGATTAAAATTTCCTTTGGACCCTTTGTCCTTTTTAGAATATTAAATTGAGACCTTTATAAGAATACATCTACGATAATCTCTAGAAGGGATGAATTTTTCCTTCCACTTCTCCAGCCAGGGCAGGGATTTTCTATGTAGAAGGAAGGGCCTTTCTTTGCAGGATTGCATCGACTACCCAGAAATGAACAAAGTTACCATCCAGAATAGATTTCCTATACTGCTGGTACATAAAACTGAAGAAAACAGTTGTGTAACTTGTTTGTCACTTGAACACATTTGTTCAGGAAGCCCCATAGATGGTGGATTGTACCAGCCAGATGAGGAGCTTCTCACCTGATATCACAGCATAAGCCGCAGAATTAATGTGTATTCATTAAATATACAATATTTCTCCTGATGAACCTTAAATGATTACATAAAGCTGACCATGGATTCTGTTCAGGTACAGTAACTGATGAACTCATATTTACAGGTATTAATAAGTTATTTTTACATTCCTGTTTAGATGCTGATGAGTGCACCAAATGTCCTTCTGATCAGTGGACCAATGAGGAGAGAGACAGGTGCGTCCCGAAGGTCATAGAGTTCTTGTCATACACTGAACCATTGGGAATCATTTTGGTGATAACTGTTTCCATGTTCTCAGTCCTCACACTCTGCATCCTAGTCACCTACATTAAATATCAGGACACACCGATAATCAAAGCCACCAATAGGGAGCTGAGCTACGTCCTGCTGGTGTCTCTCATTCTTTGCTTTCTTTGCTGCCTTGTGTTCATTGGAAAACCATCCAGATTTAGTTGTCTCCTGAGGCAAACTTTCTTCAGTGTGGCATTCTCCATCAGTATCTCCTCTGTCCTGGCCAAGACTATCATGGTGATGCTTGCCTTCAAAGCCACCAGACTGAACAGTCCCTTGAGGAAATGGCTGGGTCCCACCATCCCTCATATAGTTGTAGGACATTGTTTAATTTGTCAGATCGGCATTTGTTCTTTATGGCTTTACAGGTCCCCTCCATTTCCAATAATAAACACTCAGAACCATAAGATAATACATGAGTGCGATGAAGGACAGAAAATATTTTTCTACATGTCTCTGGGGTTCATGGGATTT
Source organism: Pyxicephalus adspersus (assembly GCF_032062135.1). NCBI lineage: Eukaryota > Metazoa > Chordata > Amphibia > Anura > Pyxicephalidae > Pyxicephalus > Pyxicephalus adspersus. The sequence continues at coordinate 866,761 of NC_092861.1, forward strand.
CTGGCCATGGTAAGTTTCCTGGTGGCTTTTCTGGCAAGGAATCTCCCGGGAAGCTTCAATGAGGCTAAACTGATCACCTTCAGCATGTTGGTCTTCTGTTGTGTTTGGATCTCCTTCATCCCGGGGTATCTGAGCACCAGAGGTAAATACACTGTGGCTGTTCAGATATTCGCTATCTTGGCTTCCAGTGCTGGAATGTTAGGTTGTATATTTCTCCCGAAATGTTATATTATCCTTCTGAGACCAGAGAGGAACAATCGAAAATTCCTATCAGCCAGTAAAGTGAGGAGAAAACTTGGATAATTAAATTCCTTCCTGAACAACGAGGCTGAGAAACAACTTTGCTGTATTGGTAACAAATTTTATTCCAGGGGTAACAGTGCAGACACACTCTTAGCTAATAGATTGCGTTTACAGGATAGACAGCACAAACTGTATAGGCTCAACATTTCCGGTTTTGGTCCTACTAGTCATCCATCAAAAATTCTGGAAGAATTCCAGAGGCGTCTCCCCTCTCTATACGCTGCTAAGGAAGTGGGACCTGTTGGTACACTGGAATCCTTCTTAGCATCAATACCTCTAACACTTATACTGGAGGCCTTGCATGCAACTTCAGAAGCAGAGGTTTCAGTGGAGGTAGTACATCGGGCCATCCGCAACTTAAAACTAAATAAATGCCCAGGTCCAGATGGTTTCTCGTCCACTTTCTATAAACAATTTAGCGACCTATTAACTCCTCATCTAACCAGCTTGTTCAACCACCTTTTGTTAGGTGATAAAATTGGCCCTGATACGCCTAATGCTAGCATTTGCATGCTCCCCAAGCCCAACACAGATCACTCCATTTGGGTAAATTATAGGCCCATCTCCCTTTGAAATTTAGATGTCAAACTATTGGTCGCTAACCTGGCCAAGCGCCTTAATACTGGTATCTTATCTCTAATTGGCAAGGACCAAGTGGGATTCATGCCCCAGAGGCAGGCAGGTGACAATGTCCGCCTTTTTATGCAGTTGAATAATCAAGGCCATAAAAAAGGATATCTGCAATGTTGTTATCTCTGGACATAAGAAAAGCCTTTGATACTGTTTCTTGGACCTACCTGCAGCAAATTCACAATTCACGAGGGTTCGGCCTACATTTTTGCGAGTGAATAGGTGCCTTTTATACTGAGCCTAAGGCATTTGTGAAGTATGCCGGCTACCACTCAGACTGTTTTCCGATCCAACAAGGCACCAGGCAAGGCTGCCCATTGTCACCACTTCTGTTTGCCCTGGTCATAGAGCCCTTAGCTATTTCAATCCATGAATGTCCAGATATTTGGGGATTAGAGGTAGCAGGCACACAGCACAAACTCTGCTTGTTTGCGGACGATGTTGTTTTATTTGTCACTAATCCTGTAATATCATTCCCCAATCTACACAAGGCCCTTGATAAATTCTCTGGAGTGTCTGGTCTCACTTTCAATCAGGATAAGTCTAAAGTCCTCAACATTTCTTGGTTGACCCTGGTCAAAGCTATGTTCTCATATCAGTGGGATGACCATGGTCTTCCATACCCAGGTATTCACCTGTCAGCAACCTATGGGGAAATGTTTGCTGCAAATTACGCTAATATTCTGAGGTCAGTCACCAGGATGCTGGACACATGGAAAACGTACCAAATTTCCTGGTTTGGGAGAATTGCCGACCTTAAAAAGACTGCATTGCCGAAACTCCTATATCTGTTTAGAGTGCTACCTGTGAATGACCCGTACTCCTTGCTCAGGTCTCTACAGCAAGTATGCCACATACGCCACTAGCTACACTTACACGGAACCCAGCCTTTATACCGTGTTATGATAACCCCAAGCATTTTGAGAGCTGGGTTGAGAATGGTTTTCATAGAGTTAAAGATATGGTGACGCCGCATGAACCATCCTTTGACTCTATTAGGGAGAAATATGAAGCTAGACCTACTGAATTTTTTCAATATTTAAACCTAAGGCACTATGTTCAGGCAACCCTGAAATACACTAGATCTCCCATGAATACCAACCAATTTGAACAAATTTGTGTTAGGGATTCAGTGAGTAAAGGTATTCGTTCTGTGGTCTATCGGCCCCTACTTTTGGCTGACTACTCCCACCCTCTATTGTATGCATCTAAATGGGAGAAGGATATTGGAAGACATGTATCCGAGGAACAATGGTAGCAAACGTGGGACGAGGCAGCACATGGTACTCCCAACGTGCAGTATCATGAAGCTAACTAAAAGCTCTGACTCCGATGGTACATGGTCCCTACTAGATTGGCGACATACCGCCTGTATTGTCCTGGAAGTTGTTTTCATGGCTGTGGGTCTCCAGGCACTCAGTACCACACTTGGTTGCAATGCCCCAAAATCAAGCAGTTCTCAACTGCTGTTTATCAAATTATATATACTATAGTGGGCAGAGGTATCCATAAGGACCTGTTTGAAGCCCTTTGAATATTACATACCCAGGGGAACCACCAAGAGTAAGTTTCGTCTTATGTTCTTTGTACTTACTGCTGCAAAGCAGACCGTAGCTAAATTTTGGTGGTCCGACATGCCCACTGTGGCACAAGTGAAAAAAAAAGTATCGAGTTATCTGATCAATGGAAATATGGTGGCTAGACTCCAGAATTGTTTGCTTATTTTCAAAAAGGTGTGGGATCCATGGATTGAGCACTATATGTCTGCAGATATTGATAGCTCTCTTCTTACCATGAGTGGGAGGATAGTTGATTTCTCTTCCCCCCTTTTGTTTTGTTTTCGTGCTCTATTGAGTGGTATTCGGGCAATCCCCATTGCCCCCCCCCCCCCCTCCACTTGTTCATCTTGTCTGGGTTTTTTATTTTTTCCTTAAGTGGCTTTATTTGGAGTATGGATAGTTATTCTGCTGTAAGAGAGAATGTTTATTATCGAAACTCAGCAGTGGTTGGGTTTGTTTGCATATATGATTTCTTTATTATACAGATGTTATATTATTTGTTTTGTATCACCCCCTGACGTACCAGTCTTAATAGCTCCATTTAGAGGGTTATGGTTCTACTATGTACACTGCATGTTTGTTTGTACGGTTAATTCTATGTGTCATGTTCAATGTCTATGTGTTTTTGAAAACGTAATAAAAACTTTTGAAAAAAATAAATAAATTCCTGTACAGAGATGACTCTCCAATCATCCAGATCTTTTATTTCCCTGTGTATTGCTGCTGTGAATGAGCCGCCCATATGAAGATGTCTCTAAGTCAGATATAGAAAGATTTGGGCATCCTTATACAGCAGTGGTGTGTTACAGAATTTAATAAATCTTTCAGAGGTTGGGTATTTATCTCAGAACAGTTGGCCGAGCCTGGGGTGGTGGAGGATTATGATGAGGGCAAAGTGACCGCCGTAAAACAAAACTGGAAGAGATGAGTTTTGTGGATAATATGAGTTTTTTTTCTGTATAGGTAAGAAAATATTGTTTTTCTTAGTATATAAAAAAAAAAAATCTAAAAAAAATGACTATTAAAAGGAAGAATCTATTTACCGAGTTACCAAATTTAATTGTCATGGCTGTTTATGTCTCCATATCTGCGGGGTAATATGTGCACTGCACCCCAATAAATACAAACATTTCTGCTGTGCTTCAAATTATGGGTTCTAAACTAAGGTTGGAATAACTGGAATCTGAATTGGAATTGATTTTGACCACCACTACTTATTATTAGGTAGATACATTCAGAAAAATAAGGGTATGGGACAATCCCACAAATGTACAGCAGTAGGTCCTTCCTATATCTCTCTATCTCCATCTGAAGTCCTCAACAAGCACATTCATATTCACTCAGCACATTCATATTCACGCAGAGGATTTTAACGCAGAGGATATTCCCCAGAATCCTGCAGCCAGAACAAGAAGAACACCCCACACTCATGTGACCTCAGTATGGTTTATTCAGCATTTTCAGACATTTGAAGAACCTTTAGCATGGCAGAAGCTGAAGAGTGTCTGGTGTGGAGCATCACCGATATACTGGATCCTCCAACATTCATCTTCTCCGGTCAGCCAATCGCTTTTTTCGTATAACCAGATATAAACATGATGGGTATAATGGAAGGACAGAAAGGGAAAAAGAAAAAAAAGAAAGAGGAAAAATGTAAGAACACAGCACTCATGTAGATGTATACACAGGTATGGAGTAGTCTGGACATTTATGGCCCAGAGTTGGGGGTGAGGTTATTTTGAACTATATTAGATAATATTATATATGGGCACAATGGGGTCACCTCGTCCTCAGGTCCTTGCTTTGGTGTAATAATGAACCCCCCCCCCCCCCCCCCATTTTAGAAGTTACTATCCCATACAAATCTCATAACCTCCTGAACTTTTCATATAATTACTCTGAAAATTTCCAGCTCAATTTAATATATTTAAAGCCCAAACAAAGTAGGGGAGGAATAAATCTGCTTGCTACCTATTGTTGTTAATTCATATTCTAGAAACATGGCAGGAAATGAGAACATCTGACACATGAACAGGAGTCCTCATTAGGTGACAACGATAACATTTTGTATTTGTCATCACTTCTGTGTCTGCGAGAGGGGTCACTGGGAAACATAAAGGGGTAATCCCCCCAACAGGGACACAGACAGCACTACATACTCAGCACAGTGTCTTCCCTGCTCTATCAAATGATGGCTCTCACATACACATAAGTAATTATTAACCTGCCCCCACCCTAGCACTTCCTGTAGCCCCCCATGCTCATGGTGCTGAGACATCTCCAATAGTATCAGGGTAAGCACCTGAAGTCCCTGTCCAGTCTTCTTTATCTAAACAGAATGAAGGATTTAGAAAAATGGTGCCTGCAGTCCAAAGCAGGGAACGTACTGTGCCCAGACCTTTCAATTGCAGGCCCCGAGGTAGTATGGATTGTTATGCATGGACACGTATGGACCTCACAAACCCAAAGCATTGATGGACAATGGATAGGCAGCTGTAACTTACAAAATACTGGTTTGGTACACTGCTGAACGCACTTTGGGGTGCAGCACTTCAGGTTCCCAGGACAGCTGCGGTCACTCAGACATTGCGGAGGTGGAGGAGGATAAGCACATCTTGCAAGGGAAATTGGACATCTTCCGGGTTTCTCTGCAACACACAACCAGATTGTGATCACGGGGTCAGAAATCAATAAGTGTCCTCATCCCAAGACGTTAGCTGTGCACACCTGGCAGTTCTCAAGAAGTAAAATAAATAGTGTATCAGGAATAGCAGATTCCCAACCTGTCATTTATCATAATCACTGAGATCATGAATCTAATAAATCAGTAAAACAATAAAGGGGAGACAAAAGGCCCCCTAATCAGAGATAGCAATTATATGAATGAGCCCCAGAGGTCCCTGTATCATACAATAAGTCCCCGTACATTTATACCTTCCTATAGTACCATGTGGTAATATTTCTACATATCTGACATCTTATCATTCACCAGAGTTTCCCGTTACCTTTCATTGTTGGCACGCACTGGCGCCGGCAGTTTTTGTAGCAGCAGCGGTCGGTGCCTTGGCACTGCTCATCCCTGTCGCACTCGAATGGTGCAGGTCTTACATATATACAGATTATAGAACTGTGGTAAGGGCAGGGATTTTCCTTGGCTGCAGAGAGAAAATTGCTAAGATGAGGATGGAGGCAAATCAGAGATCTCCCCCCAGAGGGGCAATCACAGTCAATATAATAGAGAAGAGTAGACAATGAAGACCAATAGAGGCCGGGAATCTCCTCGGGGGGACACTGACGGCCTGAAGATAAGAAATCATGGAAGCGCCAACCCTCTAGTAAATGTCCTGGGGTCTATTAGATGTAGATGAGTCCACAGAAATTGTAGCCAATATATTTTGGTCCAACGTTTGTCACCTTTGGGGCTGTGAGGTGGTTATTCCAAATTCTGGACTGCTGTGAGTAATATTAGTGAAAGGAAATTTATGTTCCTCATATGGGCAGTTAGTTCATTAGCTTGTGCTACTGAGCACCATATACAACAGCATTTATACAGCAGTAAGAAATCTGGAGAGAGTCCAAAGATCTACCTACTGGATGGGTACATGAGAATGTACATTGATATGGATTAGATAATGAAAATATATAAATATAAGCCATTCTGGTCAATGTCTGCTTCTGTCATGTCTTTACTATGGAAAGTTTCCACAAGGTCCTCCAGTAAGACATCTGTATGGGTGGAGAGTTGGCACCTAATCCCAGGAATGAATACTGGGGCCCATCCTTACCAAACCCTCCACACAAGGGCCCAGCACTCTTCCTTTGTACTATATGACAATAAAAACATGGCAGGGGTCCCCATGCTTCTACACTTTGGACCTTCACTCATCTAAAGTGACCCAGAATTCTCCAGACCTGGCAGGACCAATAAGTGATAATGTGCTGAGCCGAACACTAACCCTCTAACATGACCACCAATTCGTCTTCCATAGAAAGATGGCGGCACTATGGTCTACGCCTTGAGGACAACCGTACATCTATTACCACAACGTGAGGGCCACCATCAGGTCAGGGGAAGCCCCACATTTTATTTAAGCGAATGGTTTATATATAGGGAGGCCTGGAACGCACGAGGAAAGGAGGATAGTGGAAGGCCAGCATGACTGAGCAGACAGCAGAGGGTTAATTGTTAGAAGAGGAACGTGCGGGAGAAGGTAAAGGGGAGGTAGGAGTTAAAAAGGTCAGGAAACGGAAATAGAGCCATTTTTTACAAGAGACAGCAGGAAGGGTGAAGTTTTCCCGCCCTCCCTCCCCTTGTTTTAGTTTTAATTTTAGGAACGTATATGGTTGTTGTGGTGGTTGAGGTCCTCGGGGGGAGTGTATTTTGGTTGATAGGTATGTTGGGGGGAACCCATCTAAGGTATGGAGTCCCCGGTTTGGTTGGAAGGGTCTGGTAAATTTGTTGGTGGGGGTCTGCACGAGGAAGGGTCATTGCGTTCCCGAGCTGGATGTATGGGCGGCTGGGAGCAATTTGTTTTAAGGTGCAGAGCCCAAGTTTTTAGAAATGGTGGACTTCAGAGGACCTGCAACTTGTGAGCAATATTTCTGAGTACTGTAATGTTATTTGTTGATTTGCTTATTGTTATATATTATTACATATTTAATTGTTCAGTTAAATAATTTATGTTTTTAATGGTTATTTATAATTAATATTTTGATATACGTTTATTTGTTCTTTAATATGTTATTAATATGTTATTTATCAAAAATGTGTTTAATAAAAGGCCTGCGGGCCATTTAAGCAACGTTTGTGTGTTCAATGTGGTGTAAGTTGGGGGGGGGGGTTAAGATAAGGGGGGTAATTGTGGGAGATTTAAAGTAAATGGGTTTGGTGGGAAATGTTTTGTTTGGGAAAGGTTTAGTGGGTAAGTTTTGTGATAAAGTTTAGAAGATTTGGAGGCATTAGTTGGGGGTGGTCGGTAGGCAAGTTGACTGAGCTATGTCTTGCCGCAGTCATGAAATTGATGGATTTATCATCTTATACTTTGTTATGCATTTAATAATATTTTTAAACCAAATGATTCCAAAGGCAGTAGAGCATTAGTTTTCTCCTCTCAAGCACTCTCTCTTTAATTGAAACATCAAAGGGTGAGGATTTCTACTTTAGAGGGGTCTGCGCTTTGGCTTACCGATATGTGTATATTTAGGCTTGTGATACTGTACTGTACAAACAACAATATTTTACAACAGAAAGTAGGGAAAAAGGTAACGAATCTTGAAGAGATGCTTAATGCCACACAATGACTGTTTATCTCTATATACAGCCCCAGTGGTAATAGTCCATTGTGTTCCCATCATACTGAATCAATTTACCGTCCAATGGCAGCAAACATCGTCTCCTGCACCCAGAGAAGCAGCACTTTTCCTCTCCTAGGCAGTGGTAGTCTATCCCACATTCATTCTTTATGCCCCACATGGAACCTACACACCTTGGATAGTCCACATCTGCAGGACATGTTCCAGGTTTCTCTGAAAAGGGGGAAGTAGAGGTGAAATGGGAAATACAGTTATGTCCATGCAATGTTCAGTAACAGAGATTATCATACAAATACAATTGTGCTTTTCCAGCCTTGTGGTCATAGTTGGTTGAAGACCCCTTCTGTTCCCCCATGGCTGTGCCCCGGGTTACAAAGCTAGCGCCATAAATACATGGGGTCACCAGTCTCATGTGGAGGATCTTGAGTACTGAGCTCTATAATAATATAAAACATCACAAAACTTTGTATCGGTTGCTGGAATATCCCAATAAACCGTAAACTACTCATCATCTGACCCAACAACTGATTGTCAGCATCCTAAATGTACTTTTATATGGTCTGTCAAGGATGCTGTGATATTGTCTTCTGTTGAAATACAACTCATCACCATAACAGAAGCCTCCACCGACTGCTGATTCTACATCCTCGGATACAATGATTGTATGAATAAGTTGAATATTTATATTGTCCTGTACAATGATTTGCTGCATATAGACTGCTGAGCAGATGACCATGACTCGGTGACTATTGGGTGTCCCTGACACCTCAAACCTAAATATTCTAGGTCCTAGGTAAGTCCCCAGGTCTTCTTCTTACTGCTGGAGGTCTCCCTTACATTGATTATACAGTAGTCCCTACACCAAACACAGACTTTCATCTTATGAAGCTAGTCGGGTCATCAAATTCTATCAAATTACAATACTTACCAAAATTGTCAGCAATGGTTACACTGACAGCAGTTATCCCCACACAAAGCTGGAGGAGTAGCAGGTAGAATCCGGTCCCTGGAGACATGTTTAACACCTAGAAATCGGTACGTTGATACAGTTTTTACATGGAATGTACAAGGTAGGGTGGCAACAAAAACATGGCAGGATCAGCATCCATACAATACATAATTGAAAAAGAACATTTTACATTCATCAATAAACAAAGCCCAGAAATCAAAACTCAATATAACACTGCTTTATATAGTTTATCTTTTGTCTAAATAGTAAAGTTAAAAAAA
>NC_092861.1:875974-899110 GCF_032062135.1 Pyxicephalus adspersus
CCAGCAGCTTCCATTCCTGGCTTTACAATTTTACCGCCTTGTCTTCCTGGTTCCACCACCCATTACTGGCTTTAAAAACTCCTATTTCCAATTCCACCACCTATCATTCTCACTGCCTCCCATTCCTGTCCTGCCATTTCCTTTTTAACACCTCCCACTGACACTTTCCTAAACTCCTACTTCTGGATTTACCATTCCCCCACCTCCTCTTCCCGTTTCACCCACTCCCTATTCTTGGCTCTAACACCTCCACTTCCTGCCTTTACCACTCCTTCATCATTCCCCATTCCTGGTTCTGCATTTCCAATTTTTGGTTTTATTTATTTCCACTTTCAGCATCACCACCAACAAATTTTTAATTCCTCAACCTTCCATCCGTGATTGCACCACCACCTATACATGCAATCCTTTTCATCATGACATATAGTGAGTGTATCGTGTTTATAGATAATAAGTATAGTTTTTATGTCATAAGTTTTAAAAAATAAAAATATAAGTACAATTGTTTACCATCTATGTTAAAGTGGCACTGAAGCAAGAAATTACCTACCATATCCACCAAAAGCAAAAGGGATGACAATATACAGAGGAAAAAGACACCTAAGTAATGGGCTAATTGACACATGGGCTATGGGCCTGCAACCATGGTATGTCCAGAATAATATGAGAGTGTAGGATATCACAACTCAAAAATTCCCAATGGCCATGGTAAATAGTGATGAGGAGAAGACAGGTTTCCAAGGTCACCAGCACAGACCTGGGTGTAGAGCCGATAGCATGGTGCAGGAACAAAGGCTATATCTTGCTGTGAAGAGGTATCATGGGTGCATCTTGCTTGTAGCAGAGATCTATCCAAAGTAAAGAATGAACTTAGACCCTGAAGGGACAATAACATAGAATCATGAGCTGAAGGAAAGGGAGCTCGAGTAACAGGTGGTGAGGAAGTTGGCTCATTCTTACTTGCAGGCCTGGTGGGACAAATACACAGAAAGTGGCCAGAAGAACCACAGCAAAGGTAGTCCTGGATCCATCTCTGATGCTCCTCAACAGACAACGAAGGTCTAGCAAATCCTAACTACATCAGTTCTGGGGTGCCAGGAATGTGTTAGGGTTGTTTGACCAGACAAAACGTGAGGCCTCAAACTTCTCTATCTTGCTTTTCTGATAGGACAATCTAAAATTGGTGTCCGAGGACAGCATCATTCCACTGAATATCAAAACGCCACAGGTCATTGACCTTGTTGTAAAGTATGAAGAGCCAACTCTGAGGTGGCAGAATCTGGGAATAACTTTTTTGGACCTCTTGTGCTGTGATTCTTAGCTCTGCTATCTGTTGGCACAGTTCCTCAAGAGAGCCACCATCTCCTGAAGCCAAAATTGGCAGTGGCTTTCTGTTATGATCCCCCTTCTTGGAGGTAACATGGGATCACTGAGGGCACAGAATCTATGTGGAACCTGGTAACCTCTTGAGCACCCCACAAGAGGTTACAGGCCAGTAATTCTGGCCAGTACCAGTCTCTATGCTGCTAGGTGCCACCAGGTTGCAGCCCCCGGAGTTACCCCACCAGAGGGCAGATCAGCCAGGCGTGGTCACAGAGTGCTTCCCAGGCAAGGTAGCCTCAATAACCAGGCAAGGGTTCAGGACAGACAGATGCACACACCCCCGCTATGCCTGTCAGGGCACAGTGGTGAGTGAGTATTAAGCCAATCACAGCAGATTCCAGCATTGGACTCAGTAGATGACCATATCGCGGGAAGCCATTGTTGAACCCTCCAGGTTAGCTGACAAGATGATTAACAAACATTTTTATTCCACAACGTAGAGTTTATTTTTCTAGGGTTTACTTCCTACTTCCTGGGAATGAGAAAGGCATCTCATTTACCCCCTATTACCCAGGGAAAGGTGTGGATATCTGGGGCCTCCCAGAACCCAATTAAGTCCTCTTCACAGACCCTTACAACACAGGAGTCACTTTGTGGGGGATGAGGTCCTCTCCCCCCAAAGATTGTCCCCTGCCACCGTTGGGGGTAGGGGTGTTTGGTTTTGCCTCAAAGAGGACCACATTTTGTCCCTAATATTTCTTGGGAATCCAGCTTCTATGGGTTTCCCATCCATAAAGGTTCCAAAACTATAAGAGTGTCTAGTGTAAGAAAAATAGAGTAACCCCACTTTTTTTATGGTGGGAGATTTTTTCTTTGCATTAAGAACAATTGTGGGATTTTGTTGAAATTCTCCCAAAGCTGAACCTGCCATTCAGGGTAGGTTGTCCTGGCCCATAAAGTCCCTATGGCTTCCAACTCCTGACAAATATAAAGCCCAAATACTAAAGTCTGAAGATGCAAATGTCATCATTATAAACCTCAAAAATTTTTTTTATTAGAAATTGCAAAGAAAATCAAGGTGTCAGCAAGTCCGATGCCTAAAAGATAAAAAAGGAGAAAGCCCAGAAACTGAAGCCAACACTGACAGGGGCAGCCCCAGAACCCCCAAAGCCAAAGAGACAGAGTCAGAAGACATTTCTAGGAGCGCCCACATTTGTATGATAGGAGCCTCACAGGACAGCAGCTACAACACATGTAAATAAGAAATCAAACGCCTAATTCCATTTCAAAATTGCAAATGACATTGAATGGAGTTTTCGTTTGTTGGGATTGAATTGGCCCGATGGAACCCAATGGAAAAACTGCGGCACAATTATTCAGTTTGATAAAACGTTCTGAAGCTGCCAATTTATTGTTCTGTTTCTAATTCTTTCAGACATGGTAAGTTTCCTAAAAAAAGAAGGCAAAGTCGCGATTATCAGAGGCTACGCCATCAAATTGTGGACACATCTTCAGGATTGGTGTACACTAGGGTTTAAAATCAAAGTAAAGTAAAGTATTTATGGTACAAGTGATCATCTTGGAACTGTAAAATGTTTGTTTTAGTACATATCATGTGTGTGCAGCTACAAATATACATGCCAATGCATACCTAAATATATTGATGGAGTACATACATGTGTGAATAGCTATCACTATATACATCTATATCCATACATAGCCATATAGCCATACCATGTACATGCAGATACATAACACACCTGTGCACACATCCTCTGTACAAACACAAATGTTCCTGCTTTACAGATCAATACATAAAAATAGATATACATGAAGCTGTGCACATACACATGGGGATGGAGGAACAAGAGCGCCCGACATGCAGTTTTATATTCACATGGGAGCAGTTAGAAATATTTAGCAGTAATTGTAGCTGTGAGCTGAGATTGTAAAAGAAACATAAAAACAATCTTTTCAGGAATATTCATCTAATCTTTGTGTACAACAAGCATCCAGCTAATATAACCATTATTAACATTGTTAACTCATATTATCTCAAACAGGTAAATATTTATATCTATAAAAACAAAGCTGAGTGGTTTACCTCTAAGGCTGTGGGGTAACAAATATTCCTGGAGTGTCTAATGGTTAGATTGGATAACACAATTATATAGCCCACAGCATGTGCCCCATTTTGGTGTCACTTCCTGTTTCCTGCATTTAACTTCTCCTGCAACTTTTCTCAATGGGGTCTATAGGCTCTGGGGGTTATTGTTTTATATGGCGCCCTCTTGTGTCAGAACAGATATTGCAACACAAAGTTATTTAATTTTATTTTTTTACTTCTTCAGTAATATCATTTAGGCCATCTGGATGGAGGGTTTTCATTGTGGAGATCCAGAAAGACAGTCCTGGAGCTTAGTGACTTTAGGAAGGTGGTGGAGGGAGACAGGACAAAGGTTGGGTTATTGTTGTTATTATGTCATATTTAGTTTGGTATTGGTTTTTTGTTATTTATTTTATATTTGAAATGGTTATTTTTTAGTCTAATAAAAGGCCTACGAGCCATTAAACCACAATTTGGTGCGGTGTATTTTTTGTTGGGGTGGGGAACTGTGTGTGGTTCTCTCTTTCTCCCCAAGTCATGATTCCCATGCCTTCAGTTTGTTATGTCTGTGCCTGCACCTTCAATATGTATTCTTGGTAATAAAGTCAGTGAATCAGCTGATTTGTTGTGGAACAAGGTGTAACGCCCTAAGACTTCATGTTTAATGTCACCATTGGAGATATTGCACCTGTGTGATCCTGGTTCTGAGTTTTTGTGTGGTCCTCCCCATGTACTATAGACCACAGGGGCATTCCAATATAAAAATGACATGATTATCACGGGTAATAAGGGATTATATTGGATATGGGATTTGCATACTGGCTGATGATATTACATGTTAGACATATCGTGGGATTGCATTTCACCCTGCCTATTAAATTATTCTGGAAAAGATTTTGTTGTTTTGGTGATTTTTTTTCTTTTGGCTCTCAGTCTCAGTGCTGACATTTAATTTTATAGTTTGAGCTCTTCAGAAAATGTATCTGGGAGTATTTGAATGATGGGTCCTGCATGTGCCAGTGGATTTTTAGGGTCTGCTTCACCTTACCAGACTGGGAATGAAATCTTGTGATACAATGTAATTTCTTCCCTGGAAGTTTGATTTTATTATAAATTTTGAAGGGTCAGGAAATAAAAAATGGTCTATATTGACATTCCCTGCATTTGTATTTACATTTAGCACACATTTTGCCCAGAAATTGAAGTGTTTTGTTGTAGAGCAGTTTTTTCTAATGTGTACAAATTGACCATATGGGATATTGGTTTTCCAACATTCTTGGTGCTTGCTATGAGAGTCTATGTAGTTATTAGCATCTACTTTTTTGAAAAATGTTTACATTTTATGGTTAAGGGTGAAAAAGACTCCTGCTTCATCTTGGTTAAGGTTATTTGTGTCATGGTGATCACAGCCTGGGTGGTGGACCCTCAATGTCACCAGCCCAATAGGCAGAGATGTACGGGGTGCAGAGTCAGACACCAGCTCCAGCTTCACCGGAGCATTCCACATGGGGTGATGCACAGGTTGTGGTTAGGACCAATGCATAGTACCAGAGAGAAAGGCAAAAGAATAGTCAGGCAAGCCAAGGACAGGGCGTCATGCTTGGGTGGACAGAACCACTAGGGAGTGCTATGGCTTGCACAGGAGTGGTGTGAGCCTTCAGAAGGGCCAAGGCGTAGAGTCTAGGAAGTAACCAGGTCTTCTATAGAGCCTCTAGTGGTGAGGATGTTGCTTTGCTGGTTACTGCCAGGTTGCAGTCCATAGGCACACCAGGGTGGGAAGGATGAAAAAACGGTACCAAATCACAAGGCAGAAGAATAGTTAAGGAAGGCCGGGGTCGAGGCAGGCAGCAAGTAGGATAGGTCAGGTCACAAGCCAGGGGTCATTTACCAGGGATCCAGGAGACAGACTCCAGGGACACAGGGGCTGGAAGCAACAGGCTGGGCAACGAAGGGTTAACACAGGAGCTAGACAGAGGAAGCAGTGAATTAAACGACAGGTGTACAGAAAGTGCCCAACAGAGCTTTTTTATTTTTTTTTTTTACATTTTTATTAGAAAAGTATAAACATATTTACAAGTAAAAGTAGACATTTCATTACAAAATAATTTCTAAAGTAATATAAGCAAATTCCATGGGATAAGCAGAAAAGTCTATGTTGAAAGAAACCATACAAAAAGAAAGAAAGTCCCCAAAAAGAACAGTCCATGTTTTGGAAATAAAAAATGTCATTCTGTTGGTGTGAGAAATAACAAAACAAAATCGGTATGGAAAAGAAAGTACGATGACCGATGTAAAAAGTAATCCGGAAAAAGGAAAAACAAAGTTCATCACCAAACATAAAAGTCCATAATCATCATAAATGTCCATATTACAATAACCTAAAAGAGAAAATAAAAACATATTTGCGTATAATTTGCTTACATATACATAGTTTTTGTTCATAATATTCATAAAATATTGTGATCAGCTCCTGACTCAGCCCTGTACTGCTATTGGCTGCTGGGAATTTTAAGCCTCTCAGCTTCCAGTCCGATGCCTGTTATAGCGTTTAGCTGGGCTTATCAGTGCTGGAGAGATTTGGAGTACTTTTCTGTTGCTGACCTTTGCCTGTTCCTGACAATCTGCTTGAGCTCAGCCTGGACTGACCTGCCTGTGACCCCGACTCTCCTTGTGCCTTTTCCTTTGTTCCACGTTTGGTGGACTTATCTCCTGTTTTTGACTTCAGCTTGTTTCTAGATTCTCTGGTAATTCTGTACGGTGTACCATTGGGCTCATGGTCAGCTGCTGGCCTATCCCCAGACAACACCCCTTGCGCACTAAGTCCGGGGGGCAACCAAGTGCTGGGAGACGCAACCAGTCAATGAGCAGGGGCTGCTATAAGTGAAGACTGCGGCATTAAATTGGGGGACTGGTGTCTGGGGAATACTGGTACTGACCCCGGCATTACACAAACATTTACTTAACACAAACTTGATATATTTTAATCTTGCATAACAATCCTCTCTGAAAACATATATTTCTCATCTTCCAAAAGGAAAGGTTAAAACAAATAATAATATTCCATAGAATGAGTTTCCAATCTCCTTCTAGGTCTACTGGTGGACCATACATAACCACCTCATAGCTCAACCTTTTTAACCCAGGAGTAAATTTAGGTAGTGGGCCCACTCTCTCACAAATGTCCCTGGCATAAGGGCAGTTCCAGCTTAAATGCATTACTGACTCATCAGAAACACAACTTTCCCTAGGACGTGTTGGCCAGCTTACTATGACTTTATGATACTGGAAAGCTCCTAACGGTAAATACTCATGTATACAAAGCCGGGCGATGTCTTTAAGCCCGTTAACAACCCGGCCTTGCAAAAAGTGTTAAACCCAAACTTTTTTCAGGTGGTTAAATGCTATCACTTACCTGGTCCCGCTGTGATAATCCCATTGTTCTCCAGCGTCGTTCTCTAAAAAAAAATACTTACCCAGTCCCCGCAGCTCATCCGGACACATCTGTCTTCTTCCTTCTTCTCTCAGCGTGTGCAGTGACGATCTCCGGGGTTGCTGCATGCGTCGGTGCGGGTGGGAGGCGGGGCTGGAAATTCCAATCATTTTGCATTGAACTCAATACAAAAAAGCTGTATTGAGTCCAATACAAAGAAATCCTTATATATTATATATATAATTGTATTATATATAAATTATATAAGCTAATGTACAGGTACATTACATTATACACTATTTTTTTTTTTTCTTAAAGATTTTTTTTATGTTTTATAAAAAAAAATTTATATTAAATTTATAAAATTTTGGACATATTTCGCTGAGTTATGCGGTAATTCGCTGAATTATAAGTAATTATTGAGTAATTCGGTGAATTATAGCCTACAATCTAAAATAAATTTCCATGCAAAAAATTTAACACTTTTTGCATGGAAGTTTGAAAAGAATTAGAATACCCGGCGTTCACGTATGCGTCCCTCGGCAATGTCCATGCATGCGCCCGTCGATGGGGGTCGTAGCGGGAAATTCAAATATTTTGTATTGGATTCAATACAAAGTTCTGTATCCAGTCCAATACAAAATAATAGAAAATATATTTATGTGGTTTTGTCTATAGGTATGTGACGTTGGACGGTTGGACACTAGGGAGGAGTTTTAGAAAAATATATTACTATACAGTATACCGAATTATTGCATTTTCAGTATTTTTCATTTATTTATGTATTCTTGTTTAAGCTGATTTTTGTGTTTTTTATTTAATTTTATTAAAAGTATTTTTTTTTACATGATTGTGTGTTTCAAACATTTTTTATATTCATGATATCTACTAGACCCTTGTTCGGACATATTTCTGTAAGTTACAGGTCTACAATTTAAAAAAAAAATTCATGAAAAACAGTGTACCGCTTTTGGTACAGAAATCTAGACCTCAGGAGGTTAAATAGATGATTTACGCTTACACATTTCTTTATCTTCCTAGATCTCGTTGCTACGTAGGGTGAAACAAGAGAAACTTCTACATTAGATCTTATTTTGGATCGGATTGCTTTTAGGCTCAGTAGGTCTTCCTGGTCTAGGTATTTGAAATTGAACAATCTGATGCATATTGTTGAGGGGCAAGATCAATATTGGAATTGCCTGGGAGGGATAGTACCAGCCACTTCTTCCGAAAATGTGTCCTGCTGCATATTTTAAAAAGAAAGTCCAGCCATTTTTAGGTCCTGTGTTTTTCAATAGCCAAAACAGAGATAATCACATTTATCAAGGATTAACTTGACTCCTGACCTGGCGCAGAAAAAGTTGACAATCATAATTGATCTATTTATAGCTGTCTCAGAGGTATAGGTGATAGTCACGTCATCCATATATGCCGTAACTTTGGTGGCATTTCCACTACCCCCAGGCAAAGGAACTAGCTAGATTATCTTATCTTTAGCAACGGCAGTAGAGGCTCCTATGTACAGATGAATAATATGGGGGACTCCAGGCAGCCTTGTTTTACTCCAAGTTAACTGGGTCAGACAAAAACCATTGACCAGTATTTGACTTGATACTTGCTATACAAAATCATGGGTAACATGGTCATGTTTGTTGAAAATCAAGTGAAAGCAACCCCAGTTTTTTGTCTTCTAGATTTCTGGTAGCATGTTACATCCCCTATTAGATTCAGAATATCATGGGCGCTTCGACCTGAAACACCGCAGGATCGATCAATGGAAATTAAATTTCCCAAATACCTCTCTCATTCTATTGACAACATTTTTGGCAAAAAACAAAAACCTTATAGTCAGTATTTAGCAAGGTTATTGAGCGCCAATTCTCCAAGTTTGCCACCTTTTTGGAGTAGTAAAATCACAATGTCTTTCAACTAGAAAGCAGGGAGTTCATTGTTTTGCAGGGCTTTCTGAAAAACAATGGGAAGGTCATATTTAAGGATATCTCAGAAGCATAGATAGAATTTTATGGGGATATCATCTATCCCTGGGCACTTATTTTTAGCAAAACTCCTAATGGTGTTTACAAGCTCCTTTTCACAAGGTGAGACGTAGGTTTTGCTGATCAATCTCATCTAGATGTAAACTCAAAGCATCCAGAGCATCATTTGTGAACTCCTGGTCTATAGCTTTTGTTTTGAATAACTGTATAGAAAAGGAGAGCATTTTTAACATCCCTGAATTGGTTGTTTTATTGTTAAGTTGTGTAATAAACTGTTTGTTCCTGGTTGCTTTTTGTAAGAACAACCTTGAATATTTCTCTCCCAACTCAAAATTTTTAACATTGGCATTGTAAATTATTTGCTTTACTCTAGTTTGGATTGTCAGTGAATTATCATTTTTATCTTTAGCCAGTTCTTCCTCCACTGAAGTGCCAAGCTGCCTAAAGTTTTTTAGGGTTATACTGTGGTCCTCCAATAGTCTTGTATTAAACTCCGACACAAGTTCCTCCGCCTGTACGTGGTAGGCCGGCACCCAGCAACTCTCCTCTAGTACAAAACCCTTCCAATCAATAAGATATTGCAGAGAGTTACGCAGTTTACGAAAGTCTAGGATCTCTCGACTTCATATTCAGGTGCTCCCTGCATCTCAACTGGCGGAGGGGGATATGAAAGTGGAGCAGACTGGGCAGCAGATTTTAATAAAGAGACATGGAAGGTGTCTACCCCCCTCAAGGAACTGGGAAGCTTGACTCAGATACAAAGCTCCGGAGATATTGTTCCAACGATTGATGGGTCTGTCCGGTCTGGCCATTCATCTCGGGGTGGAACCCTGACGAGAAGGAAAGCTTGATGCCCAGTTGAGCTCCCTCCAGAACTGAGAGACAAACTGAACCTCACGGCTTGAAACAATGTTCTCCAGAGCCCCATGAATGCGAAACACATGAAACACAAATCAATCAGCCAATTCCTTGGCTGAGGGTAACTTGGGTAGTGGTATGAAATAGGCTTGCTTACTAAAGTGATCTACCACAACACAGATCACCTTAAACCAGAAGGTCCGTGATGAAGTCCAATGATATGTGGGCCCATGGAGCAGCAGGAATCGCAAAGGAAGCAGAGTGCCAGAGGGAGTGGCACGGGGAGACATACTCCAAGCACAAACTGGGCATGCACAAACATAGGATTTGACATCCACTGACGTGAGGCCACCAAAGTGTCTTTTTACCTATTTTAGGGACTTCTTAATTCCTGGGTGGCCAGCAGTCTTGGAATCATGTAGCTGTTGGATAACCTTCAGGCGAAGATGGAGGGGAACATACAGACTCCCTTCAGGTTTTGCAGGGGGTAGTCGGTCTGGTGGGGGGCTAAGAGGTTCGTCAGATTCTCTAACAACAGTGGGGTCTGTATGGCTGACACCACACATTGGGGGGACAAAATGGGGCTAGGACAGGTCAGGTCAGTGGGTTGCGGCCATTCCCAGAACTGCTGAGACCTTGGTTGGATCCATGGCCAACCCGTGATCCAACAGAATATACCTAAGAAAGCAACCTCACGTACCTCGAAGGTGCACTTCTCCAATTTTGCATAGAGGCAGTTTTCTCGGAGCTTCTAGAGGACCTGGTGTATTTGTGCTCTGTGGAGGAGAACATCGGATGAATAAACAAAAATATCATCAAGGTATACAATCACAAATTTTGCCAGAAATTCTCGAAACACATAATTTACAAATTCCTGGAAGACTGCCGGGGCATTACACAGACCAAAGGGCATTATTAGGTATTCAAAGTGCCCATTTCTGGTGTTAAAGGCAGTCTTCCATTCATCGCCCTTCCTTCAGGCCCCCTTCAAATCTAGCTTGTTGAAGAAATGGGCCCCATTGACATGAGAGAAAAGGTCATCCACAAGGAGCAGAGGATACTGATTCTTTAGGCCCTGTAATCAATACAGGGTCTTAACCCGTCATCCTTTTTCTCCACAAAAAAAGCCAACACCTGCAGGGGAAGTTTTTTTCTAGATTTTCTTGGATATATTCTTTCTGGGCCTTTATTTCTGGCCCAGTGAAATTGAATAAATGACCCCTAGGGGCATGGTACCCGGGAGCAACTCAATGGAGCAATCATAGGAACGATGAGGTGGGAGTTTGTCAGCTGACCGAGTGCAGAAGACATCAGTAAACTTCTGGTAAGGCTCGGGCAATTTTTGTAGCACCTCGAGGGTCTGTACTGGCATTACTGGAGTAAGGCATTTAGCCTGACATTTGGTCCCCCACTGAATGATCTGACCTGACTCCCAATTAGTTATAGGGTTATGGGATTTCGAGGGAGGCATAAAATCAGGGTTTTTTTTAACCGCCTGATTACAATCAGGCGGATCACTTCCATATGGGAGACCCCTGCGGTTAAGTGCACTCCTAGGGTAATAGAGGGTGTAAGACCCCGTTGAAGGGGGGTGCCATCCATGGCGGCCAAGGACAATTCAGGCCCAAGAGGGGCAACAGGCATTCTTAGGTCAGAGGCGACATCTTGGTCCAGTAGGTTACCATCTGCCCCGAAGTCAAGGCCATGACCTGGTGGGTCTTTCCGTCCCAAGATATGGTAGCCGGAACCTGGATACCTAGTGGAGACCGTGCCAACGGGTCTGAAAAGCTCCCTTCTGCACCCCCGATACACAGGAACCTTCCAGGTTCTTTGCGAGGGCAGATCCTTGGCCGGTGACCAGGATTGCCACAATAAAGGCAGAGTCGACCTTGCAGGCGCCGATTGCGCTCGGCGGGGTCTAGTTTGTACAAACTTTTCAGGGCCAAAGAGCACTTACAAAGATCCGTAGCAATGCCTCTGTCCAGACACCAAGCAACCTTCAGGTCATGGGTAGATCAACTGATAGGTAACAGCCCGCTGTGCTACAGATGCATGACACAAGTTTGTACATGTGCAGTAAGAACTGGTCACCCAATCTGGCAGGCAGTGATGTTTCAGGCATTAGGCTCTGATTGGCAGCATTAACTGTTCATGAGCTGGGCAGATAGATGCCGCCCTTGTCTTCCGTGAGCCCTAGGCCATGGTCCATTTCTGCCCTATACTAAATTTCTGCCTATTTCTAACTTTTCAATTTAAAATATCAAACTAAAAGTAATATTTCAGTTTATAGAGTTGTTTTGCAGATCTGCAGACAGACATATTAAAGTAACATTACTTCAGGTAGAGGACACATCTGTGTGCAGCACAAACACCTGGATGTAAATGTAGAATTCATTGTGTGAAATCACTCTATAGTGTATATAAAGAGGATGTGACCGGCTGCATCTCATCATTGTCACCTTCCCTGTGCCATGCTGCCTGACCCTGAGCTGTACAGAGCCCTCCTTGTCCCCTGTCTTATATTGGGGTACTCAGTGTTATTATCTGGGGGTATCATATCCTCCTCTCCAGCCACCTGTCACCCCATTACAGTTCTGCTCTGTGTATTGCTCCTGTGTGTGGCACCTTGTAGGTCAGAGATCCAGAGATCTTCCCCAGCCTGCAATCTGAATCTTGTTACAGCCATTGATGATTATGAATATGTGCTGGATGGAGACATCATCATTGGAGGGGTTTTCACTGTCAATTATTTTATGACAGCACTGGGACCAAGAAAGGATTATATACAAAGTCAGATGGTATGTCTAAGGTAAGAGGCATTGGGATTATCTGACATTAGATGGAGGGAAGTGTGACACAGAATTCTTCATATCACCTGTATTCTGATGTGTAAGAAGCTGAACAACTTGTATGGTGGTAATATGATAAGAATAAGACAATATATTTATCTTTATTCACTGATTTCTCTATTGTCCTCTCATAGGATATAAAATCTAATTCACTAAATACTATTTCGAATCTGGTCAAAAATGTATAACTCATTACAAGTCTCACTACAATCCTTACTACAGCTATTGTTCACATGGATTTCATTTTTCCACATTGTTTAATGTACTCCTGTGATTTACCATTGTTACAATGTATCATTCACCCTATACTCACTCATCTGGTTATATTCCCTCTCCTCCTCCCCAGTCTTGTAACTTCTTGCCTGCCTGTTCCCTAATGTCCTGCTTTTTCTATCTGTACTCCTGTACCTTCGACTTGTTGGTTACATCTCACCCAACCCTGCCTCCCTTTCATACCCTCTCAGCAATATACTCCCCCCTCCTAACCTCATTACCACTCACCCAACTCAGTTTCCCAGGCCCAGTTTCACAATTTTTAGATAACTTTGCCTTTTGGTTCTCATATATTCTTTCCGTACCTATCCTCATCTTTGGTGACTTTAGTGTTGCAGTGGGTGACCTCAACCATCTTTCCTCAGCCAAACTGCTCTCCATTACCTCCTACTTTTGACACAGAACATAAACGGCCCCACACACATTTCCAGACACACATTGTCTTTCCCCCATTGCTCCCTTCCACAACTACTTTCTCTGCCACCTACTTCAGAGATAGAATTGTCAAACTCAGACATGATGTCTCTGCTCACTGGGCCACTCCAACCAAGTCCACCCCTTCCAGCTGTAGATCATCACTGGCCACCCTGTTACTGTGGATGAAGTCTACTCTCTTCTCTCATCATCTCCATCTACTACCTGTCTGCTTGCCCCAATTCCCTCTGATCTACTCCATGCCCATTCCTCCACCCTGGCCCCCACTCTAACCAAACTATTCAATCTCTCCCTTTCTACTGGTATCTACCCTTTAACTACTGCCCCATCACCCTTCTCTCATATATGTTTCCAAACTTCTTGAGCACGTTGTCTATAAAAGACTCACCTGAGCACCAACTCTCTCCCTGACCCCCTCAAGTCTGGTTTTCGAGCTGCCCATTCCACCAAAACAGCCCTTACTAAAGTGGCCAATGACCTCCTCAAAGCTAATTCACAAGGCAACTTTTCTCTCTTACTTCTCCTTGATATTTCTTCTGCTTTTGACACTGTTATCTCACCCTTCTAAAACAAATTGTGTGCTCCATTGGTATCAGTGACACTGCTCTCTCTTGGTTTGCTTTCTCTGTCACAATTGATTTATAGTTCTTGTCCCACTTACCTTTTTGACCTGATACCCCCGATGGCCTCTCTTTGCTTCTCCAATGACTTCCTCACTCAAAATCTCTTCACAAACACGGCTCCAAAACTTTTCTAGAGCTGCTCTGACTCTCTGGAAAGGTCTTCCTTGTGCTATTCAGATTGCTCCTACTTTCTGCTCATTTAAAAGAGCACAAAAAAACATCTTTTCAAGCTCATCTATCCAAATTCTTCTGTCTCCCCCCACCCTCACTAATTACCCACTATTCCATCTGCCCCTCCTATTGTGTGATACTTCCCCCACCTCCTAGATTGTAAGCTCTTCTGGGCAGGGTCCTCACCTCTTCCTGTGTTACTGTTTGTATCTGTCTGTCATTTGCAACCCCTATTTAACGTATAGCACTGTGTAATGTGCACTATATAAATAGTGTATATTTTTATTAATATTAATAACAATATTAAAAATAATAATAATAATAATACTTATTATTAATTTTGTTTACACATGCTCACCTTCCGCAGGCCCATGCCTCCATATTACCGATATTTTCTGACCATTCGATTTGCCATTGATGAAATTAATAAAGACCCAACAATTTTACCCAATGTGACTCTGGGATTTCATATGTATGATTCCTGTGCTGATAATAGGAAAGCTGTGAAAAGTGTATTACAGATCTTATCAGGACCCGGACACACGGCACCGAATTATTCCTGTAGGAAACACGGAAAGTTAATTGGTTTTATTGGGGACCAAAACTCTGTGACCACAGTGAGCATAGCACAGATCCTGGCCCTGTATCGATACATTCAGGTATGGGACCTCCATAACTCTGGTTTTATCATTGCTGTCCTCTCTCCTCATCTTTATAAAACACTGGGACAGTCTTCTCCAATACCAGGGATGACTATGTGTGGGCAAAAACAGGAAAATCTAGCTGAAACTTTGATGTCCATTACAAAGCCCCCGAACATTGCTTCGTCACAAATACTTCCAGGAAGATAAGCAGAAACTGTAGGAACACCATGTCTCCAAAATGATAAAAAAGCTTATTTTTATATAGACTGATTTGTAAATCAAAATTAATTAAACATGTTTAAAAAAAACAGGCGGGGTCATTTTCAAATTATTTATTTTATTGGCTTTAAAATTCTAAGATAAACAATAGGTTTTGGTCCCAAGTCAGCGTTATTGCTGAAAATAGGATGTTTTTATTAAAAACAAAACTATTTTATAGCATGGAAGTCACTCACTATCTGCAGCTGAAAGAAACATTTGTAATAAGCTGATACACCCGTCATTCACATATTTGTGAATGCTTTAAACACTGTTTCATTTTTATTTAAAAAAATAGAAATATCTTGATGGGCTCTAACTTTAATATTTAAACCATACAGTTTCCCAAGCACGGGATTTGACTGGTCAGTAAGGGATAGTATTCCCTACAACTTGTGACCTTTCCCGGGCATAGCAGCCACTCACTGATCCTATGCGCTGTTAGAGGAATATATACTAAATGTTCCCCAATTCCCAGAAATGCCAGGTGTTTGAGGAAGTTACCACTTCCCTAGGTCTCCAAAATGAATGATTTCAGTTCTGGCTGCATTGGGGGAAAAAGGTTGCAAGAGAAAGAAGAGAAGATGAGTAAATGTGGTCAGGGGGTGGCCTTGGCAGTGTCATTCTGATGCAGTGCTTTACTTTGCTATGGTGATAGTATTTAATTAGGCAGAAGCATTTATCTTATTGAATTGGAGAAAATAGAGTCACATTTACAGTATCCATTTCTAAAACTGTATAAATGTTTTTATTGGTGCATTTTCTGGAATTCCAATTACTTTGTTTTTCAGATCAGTTATGGGGCAACCAGCCATGTTCTCAGTAACAGAAATATCTACCCAACATTTTTCCGGACAGTTCAGAGTAACCAGGCCATTTATTTCATACTCTCGAGTCTTCTCAAAATCTTTGCCTGGACGTGGGTTGGAGTTCTGTCTTCTGATGATGACTCCGGTAATGAGGAAACCCAACTTCTCACCCAATATCTGGCCATGAAGGGAATTTGTGTTGCTTACATGATTAAGATTAAGATGGACCGCATGGGTATTACAGAGGAAATATTTAAAAATAGCATTGAGACCATCAGAAGGTCATCTGCTAAGGTTATAGTTCTTTGTGGGACCCATTCTTCATTTATGGCCAATCTTCTGACTGAAGTAAGCCATGTGATCCATGATAAGACTTTCATTTTTGGACCAATATTTGCCTCCAAAACATTCCTCATAGAACATTATAGAAAAGCCTTTCATGGTAGTCTGGCTGTAGAATTTTATAATCTCCCTGTTCCTGATATGAAGAGTTTCTATGACAGTTTTCAGGTTGTGAACCACCCTGAGGACACATTACTGGGACACATATGGCTGATACATCTACGCTGTTCAACTAATGACCCCCGTAATGATATTTATTTACGTGCATATAAATCTTCTCTACACAATTGCTCTGGGACTGAACGTGTCACTGACTTCAGTAGTTTTCAAAGTCCGGGATTAACTGATCGAGTATATAAAGCTGTTTATTCATTGGCTCATGCTGTACATGACATGTATTTGTCTCAAGTCAATCAGGCTGCAGATCAGATAACCCAGGAACATAAATACCCCCATCAGGTAAGCAATGACTTTACTATGAAAATGTTGTGCAATGTATATTTAGTACTGGATTTATGTTTTGTATTAGAGATGGACATAATTTGTGTTTTCTTGTCTTCCTAGATTGTGGATGGGTAGGGGACGGGGAGTCAGCGAGACCTGTAGGAGCATTTCCAAGGAAAAATTATTTTTAGTACGGGTTTCAAAATACTTTAATCCAAGATAAAGGAGCATATATGGGGTAATAAACAGAGCAGATTAAATCAAGCTGAATAAAGGGAGGTTAGGATGTCCCATGCTTCCACTACTACCATAGGCACAGGATGATCAACTTTTCTGAGGCAGGCAATCCACAATGGATAGATATGGAAGCCCGGGGCTTCCCTTCCTTGGCAGTTAAAGCTATTATGTGGGTCCCAGCTCATTTGCTGCCCACGATATCTTGTCTGTCTTAAAGTTATTCCCTATCAGTTAGCAATAGAATTAGGAATTGCCCCAAGATTTGCTTGGTTTACTCTCCATTTACCCTGTTCTGGGACAATCCAAAATTTCCTCCAGGGTTGGTGCCATCTCAGTTTCTGTGGTGTCTAAACAAAGGATTCTTTTGGGTTGGTAACTTGGTGTTTGGTAGATCTGTCCAGAGTTTTAAACATTTATTCCAATCTAAAGATCTTCCTCAATCAGAACATTTTCTGTATTGTCAATTGTATGGCTGCTTAGCTGCTTATTATGCCCATATAATATTACTGTTTTTGAGAGTACCTGTAAACACCACCTAAACTGCCTTTGTTTCAGCACTCCCTCTGGTGGTGGGTTCAGTTACCTGGTAGTCAGATGACTTCCCCTTTATAAGAAAGTGGCTGTCAAAAGGAAGTTGCCTAAACAAGGAGTTATTCTAGGCTCTGCTTCCAAGTTCCTGTCTGCATTCTCTGTTCCTCATTCTCTTTGTCATACCTGCCCTGCGTCTGACTACTCCTGATTGCTGCCCACCCTGACTTTTGGCTCGTCTGACTACTCTTATGCCTTTTTACTCCTGTACTATGCTTTGGTTCTATCTGGTCAGAAGTTACCAGCCCCTAACTGTACGGGGGCCACAATGTGAGCACCACCATCTAATGTCCATCCAAGCCGGAGTCTGGTGTCTTAGTCTCTGCCCTGTCCACGTCTCTGCCATGAAGGCTGGTGGAGACAACATCCCGCCTGTGACACTATGACAGCAACCCATGGTATATACCCCATTTAGAATCAGGGCCCCACTCCAGTAGGTGTTGAAATGTATTTATTTCTACAGTAAGTTAGGACAGTGATTTCAATAGATAATTTGGAGATCATTAATAACCCTTTTCCAAACTTAAAGACCTCCAAAATCCTCTATATGATTCTAATGGTTTGGATCTGAAGTAGTAGGAAATGTTGGGGTGGTATTTACATTTTTTTTATAAATCTGCATTTTCCTTAAATGAGATAGTGATAATGAATACACCGTTCCAATATGATGTGTCATTTGTTCCAGTGTAGGTGTATATCTGTAGAAAGCATCCGAGCACCATGATCTGTTTTCTGTTTTTTTCTTTATTAGCTTCTCTATTGGGTGAAGAATCTGAAAAGCTTGGATGGAAATCTCCTGTTTCATGAAAATGGGGAACTCATCACAAAGTTCCAGATTGTGAACTGGAGGTCTTTGAACAACGGCACCCTATCTTTAAAGCAAGTTGGCCAAACCCTTATACCAGATGATTCTCAGCAGAATTTCTCCATCCAGGCAGAGAAAATCAAGTGGAAAAGTGGCATTAATAAGGTCACATATGGAGTGTTTTTTTCCATCAGAAATGATTGTTGTCACACCCTGAGATAAAACAAAGCAGTCACAATGGGTAAAGGAAGCCAACGGGAACAGAATGCCCTCCAGTAGATTTCTTAAAGCATCATAAATTTATTACAAACCCAACAAACAGGTTTATTCATAATTTAACAGCAGAATTCTGAGAAAAATATGATAAATATTAGGCCTAATAAAGCACAAAACACCTAGACCATTTTGAGTGTGATTAGAGATTATTGTCTTTAATATCTGTCTAGAATTCAACTTGAATAGGCAGATCTATAAAACTAAAAGTATGGGCAAGTTTGAGGACATGGAGGAGGGGAAAGAATAACCCAGTCAAACTTTATTAAAGGATGGGCTCCCAGCAGCTATATTGTCATTGAAGACTTGTCAAAAGATCTGACAATTCTGTGTAAAGGGAAATTTTTAATGTGATTGGTACATGTCCTCCATGACCTGTTCCTGGTCGGTCTACGCTGCATTGGTACATGTTCTCCATGACAGTTAATGGCCGATCTATGCTGCATTGGTACATGTCCTCCATGACAGTTCCTGGCCGATCTATGCTGCATTGGTACATGTCCTCCATGACAGTTCTTGGCAGGTCTATTCTGTATGGATACATGTCCTGCACAACACCTCCTAGATGGACTACGTTTCACTAGTACATGTCCTCCATGACAGTTTTTGGGCGGTCTAAGCTGCATTGATACATTTCCTACATGGATGTTCCTGGCCAGTCTAAGCTGTTTTGGTTTATGTCCTCCATGACAGTTTCTGGCAGGTCTATGCTGCATTGGTAAATGTCCTTCATAACAGATCCGGGCCAGTCTATGCTCTATTGGTACATATCCTCCATGACAAATCCTGACTGGGCTATTCTGCATTGGTAAATGTCCTTAATGACAGATCCTGAGCAGTCTATTCTACATTGGTACATGTTCTCCATGACAGTTCCTGGCTGGTCTATGCTGGATTGATACATGTCCTCCATGACAGCTCATGGCCGGTCAATGCACAGTTCCTGACCAGGCTATTCTGCATTGGTGCATGTCCTCCATGACAGTTTCTGGCCGGTCTGTGTTACATTGGTAAATGTCTTCCATGACAGTTCCTGTGCGGTCTATGCTGCATTGGTTCATGTCCTGCATGACAGTTCCTAGCCGGTCTATGCTACATTGGTAAATGTCTTTCATGACAGTTCTTGACTGGTGTATTCTACATTGGTAAATGACCTCCATGACTGTCCCTGGCCGGTCTATTCTACATTGGTAAATGTCTTCAATGACAGTTCCTGTGCGGTCTATGCTGCATTGGTTCATGTCCTGCATGACAGCTCTTAGCCGGTCTATGCTACATTGGTAAGTGTCTTTCATGACAGTCCCTGACTGGTCTATTCTACATTGGTACATGTCCTAAATGACAGTTTCTGGCCAGTCTATGCTGCATAGGTACATGTCCCCCATGACTGTTCCAGTCTGGTTGACGCTGCATTGGTACATGTCCTCCATGGAAGTTCCAGGCTGTTTTATGCTGTATTGGTACATGTGCTCCATGACAGTTCCTGTTTGGACTGTGCTGCATTGACACATGTCCTTTATGGATGTTCCTGGCAGGTCTTCACTGTATTGGTACATGAACGAAAAACAGAAAAGACAGGGTTTTTTAGCAAAGTTTAATCAATTATATTTTTCTCAAGATACAATGAATACAGTGATAACAATTATTCATAAATCACAATGGTGAGAATGTGCAATCAAATAACAGACTCAGGTAAGGCAGCCCTAGGTGTTATAATGATAGGGATATACCTTACTTTCCAGACAGTTGATTGTCTGACTAAAAGGTGGCAACTGTTATGAATGTTCTAAAAACTCTATTCGATGTGTTTCACCATTGGACTTTATCAGGGGGTACATAAAGTGAAAGTCAGAGCAACTGTATAACGAAACATAATAATGTACAGTATCACCAATCAATCAGAAAATAACAGAGGTAACAAAACAATATATAAAAAATATATGATTGAATCAAGAATAGTGAAAAAAATAAACAGATGCTAAAACATGATTTCAAGATGTAGATTCATGAAATTAAATACTCATAACAGAATGAATTGTGGTTCATAATGACATCACTAGTTTTAAAATTAATAAAGTCGTGTAAGATTGTTTGGTGTTATTAGAATAAAAATATTTTACTCAAACGTCATATATGAAAATGTCTGTATTCATCGTTTAAGAACCCAATACTTAAACTTACCACTTAAGAAAGATGCCGATCTGCTGTCAATGAAAAGATTATGGTATTGCCGGAAGAGACATTTGCAGAAGCCGTCAGCCATAGCTTGACTTGTGATATGGAAGCAAAACGGCTCCAAAGTGTTTTCTACTTGGACTGGGTCCCAGGTAATGTTGGCCAAAAATGAAAGCAATGAATTAATGAAAGAATAAAAAGTATACAGTTATTAGGAAGAATAATAAATCTCCATCAAATCTGTGTTACTGGTCTATATAATAATATATAATTATGCTAAGGGGCTGAGGAAAATGGATAACATATAGTCAAGGAAGTAGTACATAGAGGTTTGTGCTTTCAAGCTTTTGAGCTCAGGAATATAGGAAGAATTTAAGGAGAACTAGTAAAAGTTCTTGTATAACTTCTACTAAGTACTCAGTATAAAACAGGTTTTAATAGTTGTCTTACCCTTGGGAGCTCAGTGATAAAAACACAGTCAAAAAGGTATAAGGCTGGATGGCGTGGTTTGCATGTCAGAGCTGCTAGGGGGACTGCAGTAAGCTTCTTAAACAAGTATGGGGAGGCTTCTAATTTGGTAGCGTGGGTATACGTCATTCGTGAAGTTATTGAGCATGGCTATTAGCTTTGCGAGAAACACTTCCGCCTATTCTCTGATGCCAGTCCTTCATGCCTAATCGAACCTTTTATATTAAAAAATGGCTTGATAATCCATATGAAATTTATGGAGGAAGGGTATGCCAGTAAGTTGCCACAAAGTTTGCAGCAACCCCAGTGGCTAACGGGCATCCCGACGGTAGGGGACTCCAGGACCGCCACTGGGACGGCACCAGAGAGGAGGAACGGGGTGGGAAAGAGAATAGAGAGAATAAAAGTAGGTTATGGGGAGGTGTGTTAAGGGTTTATGTGTTAACAAAGAGGTGTGGGCTACATATCAAAAATGCCAGTAAGCGAAAAGCACAGATTATGTCCCTTAAAGTTTGTGGGACAATATTATCATCCAATAAGTACCTCACATACAAATTATGTAAATACAAAGAAGAAGAATAGTAGCCAAGGTTTTTTACAAAACGTGCGTAGCTCCACAAAGAGTGTTTTTGAACTCTTATGATTTTAAAGAGTAGTATTGGTACGTCCTCCATGAGAGTTCCTGGCCGGTCTATGCAACATTGGTACATGTTTTCAATGACCGTTTCTGCCCAGTCTATTCTACATTGGAAAATGTCCCCTTGACAGTTCCTTGGCCGGTCTAAGCTACATTGGTACATGACTTGCATGACAGTTTCTGGCAGGTCTATGCTGCAATGGTACATGTCCTCTATGACTGTTCCAGTATGGTCGACACTGCATTGGTACATGTCCTCCATGGATGTTCCTGGCTGGTCTATGCTGTATTGGTATATGTCCTCCATGACAGTGCCCAGCCGGTCTATGCTGCATTGATAAATGTCCTCCATTACAGTTCCTGACCAGTCTATGCTGCATTGGTACATATCCTCCATGACAGTTCCTGTCTGGACTATGCTGCATTGGTACATGTCCTCCATGGAAGTAACTGGAAAGTTTGCGCTGTATTGGTACATGTCCTCCATGACAGTTCCTGTCAGGTCTACTCAGCATTGGTACATGTCCCCCAGGGAAGTTCCTGGCCGGTCAATACTGTATTGGTACACATCCTCCATGACAGTTCCTGGTCGGTCTATGCTGCATTGATACATGTCCTCCATGACAGCTCCTGGCAGGTCTATGCTGCATTGGTATATGTCTTTAACCCCCCTAACGGTCTGATTCTGTTCAAATTTCCATGTAAATTTATTTTACATTGTAGGTCATCGTTCTTAGGCAAAGATCACCAAAATATGTACAATAGTTAATAAATTTAATAATAAACTTAAACTATATTTTTTATTACATTTTTTTTTTTTTTTTTAACATGTAATATAACTGTACAGCAGCATATATATATTATATGAATATTTCTTTGTATTGGACTCAATACAGCTATTTTGTATTGAATCGAATACAAAATTTTGAATTTCCCGCCGCTAACTCCCGGCCGCACCGTCGTCACAGGAAACCTCGTTGATCTCGGCTCTGCAGTTAGTGGTTGGAGATCGGAGGAGGCAGACGTGTCCTCAGGACCTGCAGGGACGAGCAGGTCGACGGGGGACAGCAACAGAGAAAGGTAAGTGTGCTTTTTTTAAGTTAAAGTAACTCTGAGTGTGACTCAGTATTACCGCTTTTTGCAACTAAAATCCACCCCGAGTCACACTTGGGATTACTGCTTAGGAGGTTAATGACAGTTCCTGGCCGGTCTATTCTGCATGGGTAATTGTCTTCCATGACAGTTCCTGGCTGGTCTATGCTACATTGGTACATGTCTTCCATGACAGTTCCTGGCCAGTCTATTCTGCATTAGTAATTTCCCTTCATGACAGTTCCTGTCCGGTCTATTCTGCATTGGTACATGTCTTCCATGACAGTTCCTGTCCAGT
>NC_092861.1:899407-918081 GCF_032062135.1 Pyxicephalus adspersus
CATGACAGTTCCTGGCCGGTCTATTCTGCATTGGTACATGTCTTCCATGACAGTTCCTGGCCGGTCTATTCTGCATTAGTAATTTCCCTTCATGACAGTTCCTGGCTGGTCTATTCTGCATGGGTAATTGTCTTCCATGACAGTTCCTGGCTGGTCTATGCTACATTGGTACATGTCTTCCATGACAGTTCCTGGCCGGTCTATTCTGCATTAATAATTTCCCTTCATGACAGTTCCTGGCTGGTCTATGCTGCATTGGTACATGTCTCCCATGACAGTTTCTGGCTGGTCTACACTGCATGGTCTATGCTGCATTGGTACAAGTCCTCCATGACAGCTCCTGGCCAGTCTATGCTGCACTAGTACATGTCCTCCATGACAGTTCCTGGCCAGCCCATGCTGCATTGATAAATGTCTTTCATGACATTTCCTGGCAGGTCTATTTTATATTGGTAAATGTCCTCCATAACAGTTCCTGGCCGGTCTATTCTACATTGGTACATGTTTTCCTGACAGTTCCTGGCTGATCTATGTCACATTCCCTTTATGATTGTTGCTGTCTGGTCTACGCTGCATTGGTACATGTCCTCCATGGAAGTTCCTGGCCGGTCTATGCTGCATTGGTACATGTCTTCCATGACAGTTTCTGGCTGGTCTACACTGCATGGTCTACGCTGCATTGGTACATGTCCTCCATGACAGCTCCTGGCCAGCCTATGCTGCATTGATAAATGTATTTCATGACAGTTCCTGGCAGGTCTATTCTACATTGGTACATGTCTTCCTGACAGTTCCTGGCTGGTCCATGTCACATTGGTACATTCCCTTTATGATTGTTGCTGTCTGGTCTACGCTGCATTGGTACATGTCGTCCTCCATGGAAGTTCCTGGCCGGTCTATGCTGTATTGGTACATGTCTTCTATGACAGTTAATGGCCAGTCTACGTTGCATTGTTACATGTCTTCCATGACAGTTCTTGGCTGGTCTATGCTGAATTGGTACATGACCTTTATGACAGTTCCTGGCTGTTATATGCTGCACTTTTACATATTTTCTATTGGTAAATGTCCTCCATGACAGTTCCTGGCCAGTCTACACTGCATTGGTAAACGTCTTCCATGAAAAGTTCTTGGCCGGTCGACACTGCATGGGTACATGTCCTCAATGACAGTTCCTGGCAGAAATTATTAAAATGTTTGACTCCAGCAGAGGAGAAGATGCTCTGGGCAATAATTGTTGTAAGCTACCAAAAACAATCTACTAACTGTAATTCTTTACATCTATGTGTCATCAATGCCAAAACAAAGCAATGCCAGGAAAATGAAGGACTAAAAAGTTCAGAATAGATATGAAATGGACAAAAAAATTAAAATATATATTTTCATGAAACAAGATTCAAACTTATCAATATATTAAATCTAGAGGGTTTTATCACCATACTAGCCTAAATAAGGTAACAATATACACTACTTGGCTAAAACAATGTGGCCCCTCCCAATGATGGAGTTCAGGTTTTGCCAGTAATCTTCTATCATACTAGGACATTGTAGACAATTGTGTTCTTCCAACCTTGGAGTCGAAATTTGGTTAAGACCCTTTTCTGTTACCCCATGACTTTACCCCTGTGGCCAGAGCCAGCTTCATACTCCTCTTGAACACCTTTGGATAAAATGGAAGCATTATTATCTAGTTATTCACCAATTTGTAAGTCATTGTAAAGATTTATCCTAATTTAAAAAAAGTATATTAATAACATACCAGATAAGCATATCAAGAATATAAAATGTTATCCGTATCGGAAAAAAGCAGCAAATATGTGAATACTATATGGATTTCAGCCCATAGACCTCTATAATTTAGGTGCTTCTGGTTTACTTTGAGTGATTTTAAGTTGCAAGTTTTATGTCACGGTTATAGTTTGTGACAATTTACGTAAATATTTATGGGTTGAATTCAGAGTGTAGGGAGCGATAACACAGAGATGTGCAAGTAAAATGAAAGATTTGGTGTTCACTCAAAATGAATGACTTGGCAGATGATCAAAAAACATGTTGCATGCAGTTGGTATCTTTCGTTATATCTTATTAGTTCTATTCGCATTGTTTTACCTATCTGTCTTTATATTAATAAATAGTATATTCTCTAAAATTACTTGCAAGTCACTGTGTTATCTTTCTTTATACACTTAAAATTTAACCAATAAATATTTACATAAACTGTCACAAATTATATCCGTGACATAACACTTAATACCAGGAGACATGGGGTTTGATGTGCGAAGAGATATTGATGATAAAATTCATACCAGCAGAATTTCGTCTTTGTGCAGATTTATTATTTTGTTTTTTGTTTTTTTTTTCAAAGCAAATTTTTATTAAAAGTTTTTACTTTTTTAAACAGTACAATACCAGTAACAATAAAACAGTACAATAAAAAATTAATAAAACAAATACAAGAGAAAACATGTTAAACAAAATGTAGGAAAGAAAATAAAGGGAACAACCAAAAGAGGTTCACAGTCTGAAACATTATATATCAAATCATTTATTTGAGTTTCACATTAAAGTAAGAATATGTTTTTAAGCAATATAGGGTGGGTTATAGGGCTTCATCCAACCACATTAGAAATAGTAGACCAAATGCGCCATTGATGACATTTTTTAAAAGTTGAATTACTATATGCAAAGGCTTTTTCATGACAGTACTGTTGGTTGACTCTCTCTATCACTTCCAAAACTGGAAGGGTAATGTTTTGGTTCCATTTACTCACTATTGTTAGTCTCGCAGCAATTAAAATATGAGAAATTACCACCCTGTGATTGCTAGGGAAATGATCTATTCCTATATTTAGTATCGCGAGTTCAGGGGAGATATTGAAGGTGCTACCGATAAGTTTCTGTAAAAAATTGGAGATTTCTAACCAAAATGAGTGAATTTTGGTACATTCCCAGAACATATGCATATACATACCAATGTCCCCGCACCCTCGCCAACATAATGGAGAGTAGTTAGGGGTAAATTTTGCCGGTCTATAAGGGGTTCTGTAGCATCTTAAAAGCTTTTTTTGGTAGCACTCCCGGTGGGATAAGCACTTAGTAAAGGAGATCATAGAAATAACGGCAGCTTTCCGTTTAGGTAAAGTGATTGTACACTGCAGGTCTTTCTCCCTTATTGAAAAAATTGGGAGTCTCTGCCATTTGTCTTTGGATTGTAAAAGGTTATAATAAATAGAGATACCCCACTTATGGGATATAGTACCTTGACAACGATGCCAGAATTTGGATGGTACTTTAATGGTAGGGAACGAAGAGGATTTTACCAAATGTTGGATTTGCCATAATTTATATTTATCCACTAAAGAAGAAAAGGTAGGGAGGTTATGCATATAATTATATCCTTTATTCCCCCATGATGATATATTCAAATTGTTAATTAGAATTTGGTATGATCTAATAGGGGTTTTGAGAGGAAGTGAGTCCTCTAAGGAATCAGATAACTTGATTAATTTTTTCCATGCTAATACCATACCTTCTATTGAGTATAGATATGGGATTTTAATTTTAGATGTAAGGGAAGTTGCTATTAAATAAGCCAAGTAATCATCTCCATTTAATATGGAAGTTTCTATATTTAGCCATCTTGTTTGGGTGTTAAGAAAAAGGCATTTCTCCAGCTGATCTAATAGAGAAGCAAAGTAATAATCCTAGATCAACGGTAGTCCCACACCCCCTACCTTTCTCTGACGTATAAGAAAACGACTAGCTATTCTAGGCCTTTTGTAATTCCAAATAAAGTAATTCAATGAGTTTTGAATAGTTATGAAAAATTGTGTAGGAAGAACAATAGGTGAAGTTCTAAATAAATATAAAATTTTAGGAAAAAGAGACATTTTGAAAGCAGATATTCTGCCATCCAAGGGAGTTCAATAGTACTTAACTTTTTTAGTTTATCTTGTATTGTTTTAGGTAGGGGTGAAAAGTTGTATTTGTAGGTGACAGTGTTGGGTACGATAGTTTTATTCCCAGATAAGGGAGAGCATTCGGAACCTGAGTAAAGCGGAATTTTTCAGCTATAATCTTTTGTGTCTTTAGAGGGATCCCAATATTTAAAATGTTGCATTTTGACAAGTTTATCTTATAATAACTAATATTACTAAATTTTGCGATTTAGTTTTCAGTAGTGCTTCAATGGATTCAATGGGGTTGGTAAGTGTTAGAATAATATCATCTGCGAACAATCCAATGACATGGGATATTTTATTAATAGTTACCCCTTTTATATTGTGTTTCAATCTGATTTTCTGAGCCAAAGGTTCTATCACTAAAGAGAAGAGGATTAGGGATAACGGACATCCGTTCTGGTGAAAGCATGCTGGATGTGAATACATGTGCTGTTGGTGTGGTATATAGTGCCATAATGGCTGATAGAAATGACCCATTGAATCCAAAAGCACAGAGTGTTTTCTCGAGATAGGACCAATGTGGGCCACCGAACGCTTTTTCAGCGTCTAAAGTAATAAAGGTAGATTGGAGGTTATGGTATTCACAATATTGGATTAAGTTTAACATATGTCGAGTCCCATCTGGGGCCTGTCTACCTTTTACAAACCCAATTTGATCTTTGCTAATAAGTAGAGGTGTTATATTAAGAAGTCTTTGTGCAATAATTTTGGAATAGATTTTGACATCAATATTTAATAATGAAATTGGTCTATAGTTGTGAACTAGAAATGGGTCCTTATTGGCTTAGGAATTGTAATTAAGACCGCTTTTAACATCTCTTTAGGGAAAGTACCCTTTTGCATAGCTTGGTTATAAATATTTACCAGATAGGGGGACAATATCTGTTTATACGCTTTGTAATATTTAGAGGAGAAACCGTCTATTCCTGGTGATTTATTCAAAGAGAAGAAATTACTGACTCAATCTCTTGAGAACTGAAAGGTTGATTAAGCTCCTTAAGTTGTTGTGATGACAAAGTGGGTAGTTTACATGATTTTAAAAATATGGAGATTTGTAAAGTATTAAGGGTCATCCATCAAGTTATACAAAGAGAAATAGTAATCTTTAATGCATTCGCAATGTCTTGTGGGTTGGACGACCTAGCTTTAGTAAGAGGGTGGAGAACGTGGGCTATTCTGTTTTTGGCCGCTTTAGATTTTAATTGGTTAGCTAATAGCTTACCAGATTTGTTGGCTTGACTATAGTATCTAGATTTTAATATTCTATGCAATTTTTCCTGTTTGGAAATCAACAAGAGTTTTAATTCATTTCTACATTTGAAAAGTTCTTCCGAGATTGAGGCAGTAATTTGAGACTTGTGTAATAGTTCTAATGACTTAATTTTCCCCAATAGCAAATCTAATTGTTTGGTTCTTTTCTTTTTTTCCCTAGAGGCCATTTGTAAAAGAATACCTCTCATATAGGCTTTATGGGAGCACCAAAAAATCTTAGGATCTATTGTAGGAGTGTTATTGATATCAAAGAACTCTTTAAGACAAGTTAGGATGTATTTGCTGGTCTCCGGGTTTGCGAAAGAAGAGGTATTATTTCTCCAGAGCCGAGTTGGATTTGTCTCTAGTCTTCCTGTATGGACAGTACTACTGGAGCATGGTCAGACCATGTAATGTTGTGGATGACAGCACTTTTAACCATTTGAAGAAACCATTTATCTAATAAAAATAGATCAATTTGTGAATAGGATTGGTGTGGTTTAGAATAAAAAGTGTAGTCTTGTTCAGAAGAATGTAGGCATCTCCAGGCGTCATGTAAGTCTTCTTGTAAGAAAAATTGTGCTAAGGTAGGTCTTGATTTGACTTTCTTGTTGGATGTATCAAGGTCTAAGTTCAGGATACAGTTAAAGTCTCTGCATATAAGTAAAGATCCTTGTAGTTTTTTTGCTTTTTAACAACTTTTTTAATAAAAGTGATTGGCCGATCGTTGGGAGCTAAGATGTTCAAAATTGTTCGTAGAACATTATTGATTGAGGCTACTAAAATGATATATCTGCCTTGTTGATCCAATTCCTTATGGATTAAAGAAAATGATACATTTGCACCGACGGTGATTAAAACTCCTATTTTTTTAGTATATCTTGAGTGGAAGATAGGAGGAAATTTGTTATTGGAAAATTGTGGAGTGTTTGCTACATTGAAATGTGTTTCTTGTAGGCATATTATGTCGCATTTCAATTTTCCAGAGTCATCCCATAATGCTCTATGTTTAAAAGGGCTGTTAAGTCCTTTAACATTTGAGGATAGAATGTTGAGAAACATTGTTGGAAAAGGTTTGCATGCTGTGGTAAATAGCACATTGCAGTGCCTCACAAACTTTTTGTAAGAGTAGCCTGTGAAACCTCAAAAAGGAAAAAAAAAACAAAAATACCAAGTAAAAGGCACAAAAAAGTAAAAGGGAGGAAAGATAACCAGAACAAACAGAATATATGAATCCAAAAGGATTCAAACTGCAGCAGCATACTGCACTTTGTAAACATGGAGGCATAGAGGCGAGCACTGAGCCTTCAGGGTGGTCGATACAAAAGTGGTGTAGGAGACAAACAATTCAAGCTGTAAAGAAAACAGGGTCCCCCGACCCAATTTACTAAATAGACATGTATAAAAAAAAAAATTCCTTAGGATTTTGTTCTCCATTCAGTAGTAATATTATTGGAGGCACTATTTGAACTTGAATCAGCATTTTGGTCTTTCAGTATATGTATATCCCAAAGTTTCAGCAGATCACTACCCGCCTACCCGCCTGGGGCGTCTTAACATGGAGAGACCCATTCTTTGTGATCAATAGCTTGACTGGGAAGCCCCATTTATATGGGATTTGATGGTTCCTAAGTGCTTGTTAGATTGGAAGAAATATTTTCCTTGCCAAAATGGTTGCTTGCGATAAATCAGCGAACATGGAAATATGAGCAAATGGATCGGGTAAGGTAGTATTTCTCCCGGAATACGCCATTAGCTTATTCTTTAATGTGGTGGCAGTGGATACATGCCAAAGCATCCCTAGGAATCTAATCTGGAAGATAGGATGGTTTGGGAATTCTGTGCACTCTGTCAATAATAAGCTCATATGAGGCAGCATTGAGAATTATTGCAGTGAACAAGTTTTGAAGGTATGCTGTCAACTCTGTTGCTGAGATGTTTTCAGCAATGCCTCTGAACTTAATATTGTTCCTGTGAGATCTGTCTTCCAGATCAGCAAGTTTCAATTGAACTTGTTGCATGTTTTCAAAAGCTTCATTATGGGAATCAACTAAATCGTTGTGAGCGAGGCATATTCACCCACCTTGTTTTCAATATGATCAACTCTGTCCCAAATATCATGCAACTCCCCTTTAAGCTGTTGAAACAGTT
Source organism: Pyxicephalus adspersus (assembly GCF_032062135.1). NCBI lineage: Eukaryota > Metazoa > Chordata > Amphibia > Anura > Pyxicephalidae > Pyxicephalus > Pyxicephalus adspersus. The sequence continues at coordinate 906,772 of NC_092861.1, forward strand.
AAAAAAAGTCACTATGAAGAGAGCTTTGCAAGGACATTAGCATTTTCTTAAGGGTAGTATCTGATATAGGCTGATCAGAAGTAGGAAAGGAATCAATTGGGTCTAAGGAAGACTCTTCTATTGCAGCAAATTTTTTAGAGATTTTCCTACCATGTAAATCATCATTGGAGGAAAGTTCTGCTTTGATTTTACAGGGCTGGTGCCTGTTAAATAAGATGGAGAGGTTTCATCCAGGATTGTTTCCTTCCTAGGAGATTGCATAACTCTGTTAGAATCTGAAAGGATTGTAGATAAAATTGCAATATGATCGGAAAGTGAGTCTACTCCCAGTTTGGTGTCTACATCTGGAGAGTGGAATCCAATTGTTCATGAATGTAATAAATAAGTAGCACCGACCCAATTGGCAGGCCCTTGCCAGTTGGTGAGGGAATTAGATCTGTATCGGTATGACAAAAAGGAGCAGAAGGCTGCTGCACAGGTGGGATGGCTGTGTGGGATGCTACAGAGAAAAGAGGGATAATGGAATCTTAACTGCAAGCTGTTCCAGAAGAATTTTCTCTATTGACACACTGACACAGAAAAAGATGAAGTGGTTTCTCAGTTTTCAAAATATGTGGTTAATGGTGTGAAACAAAAAAAGCATCATAAGAAACGGCCTACTAAAACGGAAGGGGCTAATGTGCATGGTATAGTATGAATTTAAAGAGGAAATTGGAGGTTCTTCTGGGTAAGCTCGAAATTGGTCAGGATCTTGTGATTCAGATGAAGAAATTGAGATTGAAGAGACAGAGGAATGTGTGAGACCAATAGTCTCAATGCCAAGCCATTACAATTGGGGGACTCCTTGGCTGAATGCAACTCCCTTCCACAACTATGTGTTTTTCTTATTTGTAATTCTTTGTTATTACATTCTTTTACCTTTCTTTCTATATTATTAAATAGTGTTTTCCTTCATTTTACTTGCAAGCCTTTGTGTTATTTTCTTTGTACACTTTGAATTTGATCCATCAATATTTACATAAACTGTCTCAAATTATATCTGTGACATAAGGAGTTGCTTTAAGGTGTTGCTGAGAAAGCTTTTGTATTTTTTTGTATTGAAAAACATAAGCACCAGACATTAGACTTTTTCCTTATTTGCAGGTTCCGAGGTCCCAGTGTTCAGAGAATTGTTTGCCAGGAACCAGGAAAGTTCTGAAGTCCAGAGTCCACTCCTGCTGCTATGACTGTGTCCAGTGCTCAGAGGGGGAGATATCCAATGTCAGCGGTATATGGACATACTATCACAGATCTTGTTTCTTCTGTATAGGTCTATAACGTATATTCATTTATTATATATTTAATAAGAAGCACCATCCACAATACACTTGACTCTGTCTGTACATGATGATTTTATATAAGTACTTTAAAGACTATTTCAATGTCCACCATGATAAAGCCTTCTTTAAGTTTGATTGTTAGAAATAGTAGTAATCTTTTCCTACATCCTCAGCTGGATAGTTGATGGACATCTAAGACTCAGAGTTCATTCTAACATTTATTTTGAAAATGTAAAGCTGTACAAATTGTTATACAACATTCTAGTCTGAAGACTGATATAAATTATGCAAGAGTCTTCTCACATGTATTTACCATCATACAAAACCATCGTCCATTTGTGCACATCTTAATTGGAGTTCTTCATCTTCATGGATCATTGTGTGCTTGACAGTGTTTGATTCCCTGGTGGTCCGTCTTCCTCACCACAGTCAGACGCTAAGAATCATTCAACCGGGCCTGTCATGATAATTGATGCTGATAAATACATGTGAGAAACAATTTGCAATTTATGTGTCTCTGAATCAGAACAAGTGGACTTCTTTCATAAAACACGTAAATTGTCAGGCACACATTGTAAATTGTCAGAAATTACATTTATAGGACAACATACTAATTTTTTATTTATATATTTTATATATATATCTATATGTTTGGTTATCATGCATTAAAATTTTTTTTGAATATGTTTGATTTTTAATGTTTGTTTGATGTATTTTTGTTTTTTTAGTTAATAAAAGTATTTTCCGTTTTTCACATATCTATTTGTGTCACTTAGTGAAAATATCCAAGTTGTTAAAAAAATCCCTCTTTTCTTTTCTTTTTTTGGGGTGTGATTAACCATGTGATAGGTGTTATTAAGATTGGTATTCACTAGGAAATCTCTTGGATTGAAATTGTGACACTTCTCTCCTAAACACACCCCTTGACTATATGACAATTGTTTGTATGATACATTACTGAATAATATAGAACAATATGTATTCATCCTTTTATATCTTCTAGACAGTGAGAACTGCCAGCAATGCCGATATGATGAATGGCCCAGTGAGAACAAGGATCGGTGTGTTCTAAAACGGCTGGAGTTCCTCTCTTACTCTGATGACCTTATTGGAGTGATCTTTGCCTTGTCCTCCTCCATTCTTTGTGCTATGACTGGACTGATATTACTGGTTTTTATTTCACACCAAGACTCGGCCATTGTAAAAGCCAACAACAGGAACCTGAGCTTCACCCTTCTGGTCGGTTGGAGGCCTCTTTCTTTTCTCTATATGTAACTTGTGCAGCTGCAAGTCTTCTCTCTTCCACCTTTATCCAACTCAATCTTCCAACAACTCGCTGGGCCAGGAATTTAGTAAAACCGTCATAAACAAATGCATAGAACATTTTCAATTTATAATGTGCACATACAATTATAATGACATACAAATATTCTCATCTACATCCTAGAAGAAAAAATGTTCTATATTATCCATCACAGAGCATAACATGATTATGTAAAGAAATGAAACAACAGTAATATTCAACTTCTAATCATAAATCCTATCAAACAAATAACTACAAAATCTGTATAATAAGCACAACAAAACTGTATAATCTTACAGATGATTCTTTTCTGGCAGGTTACAAGTTGGATGGATACAGCTACTCCGAGGCCCTGTAAATTCTGGCCTACACAACAACATGGAGCCTCTGTTTCCTGCTTGAGAACCATAAAGATCTCTTTATAAATAACAGTGCCACCTACAGGTGTAAAGTGTAACACCACCTCAACTAACAGGCCAAAGGGCAGAATAACAATGATGTAGTATAAAAACTTATTTATCTTCTGGTCAGGGTTGTAAGGAGTTCAGACATAAAAGATGGGGGAATTATATATCACAAAGATGTCCAGGGTCAATGTATTTCCTATATTCAGCTTGTGGCTTTACACATTATTGTCACGTAGCTTTGATTCTGTTTGATTTTGTTTGATTCTGATATTCTGTTTCAAAACACCACTTTATGCAATCAAACATACCTCCTTAGACCCAGTCTGTATGGACAGTATGGCGACTTGCTGAACCTGGCATTAATCCACAGATAGTTCAACTCACCAGGAAGGCTTAGAGTAAGTCAACGTAGTTTATTTCAGGGTTGCGGGTTACAAAGATGTATTGAGCTTTCCTGAAGGTGAAAGAACATATCAGAACAATATGCTTCTAACTTTTGGAGGCAGCCAAACTTACTCCATGAAGGAAATATACAAAATGTTTTCCTCAAAGACTGGAAATACTCTGTGTTTGGGTACCTGGACTCTGTGGGTTTACACAATTCTTTGCACACAGATTGCAGCACCTCTGGATCCCGGTGCAGTCTCTATCACTCTGACATTTCTGTATTATTGGAGTTCTGCCATGTTCAGTCCACAATGAGCAATTTCCAGATTTTACCGTGGAAAGAAGACAGAGAGGGACAGTCAGGGATTCTCTACACCAGGATCGCCAAACTCATATCCATGGATGGGCCCCAAAGGTAGTCACTAGTGTTCCGGTCAGGAGTGTGGGCAGTGGGCAGGCGGCAGCAGTAATAGGTGTTGTGCAGAGCTGGGGGAGTCTTGACATGTCTTTTTAAATGTATTTATAGGCTGTAGAAGCTCTCCACCGTCCCGATTAACAACCCAAATTTTTCCCTCATTGACTTCAATTGAGTTCGAATTCGATGTTTGATCACCAGAATAATTATGTATTATTCGACCGAATAGCGGTCGAATCGAATAGTGAGCTATTCGACCAACACTAGTAGTCACCCAGTCCATTTCTGCCCTATACTAAATCTCTGCCTATCTCTGACTTTTCATCTTTTCATTTTTAAATATCAAACTAAAAGTAATATTGCAGTTTATAGAACTGTTTTGCAGATTTGCAGACAGACTTATTAAAGTAACATTATTTCAGGTAGAGGACACATCTGTGTGCAGCACAAACACCTGGATGTAAATGTAGAATTCATTGTGTGAAATCACTCAATAGTGTATATAAAGAGGATGTGACCGGCTGCATCTCATCATTGTCACCTTCCCTGTGCCATGCTGCCTGACCCTGAGCTGTACAGAGCCCTCCTTGTCCCCTGTCTTATATTGGGGTACTCAGTGTTATTATCTGGGGGTATCATATCCTCCTCTCCAGCCACCTGTCACCCCATTACAGTTCTGCTCTGTGTATTGCTCCTGTGTGTGGCACCTTGTAGGTCAGAGATCCAGAGATCTTCCCCAGCCTGCAATCTGAATCTTGTTACAGCCATTGATGATTATGAATATGTGCGGGATGGAGACATCATCATTGGAGGGGTTTTCACTGTCAATTATTTTATGTCAGCACTGGGACCAAGAAAGGATTATATACAAAGTAAAATGTTATGTCTAAGGTAAGAGGCATTGGGATTATAATATCTGACATTAGATGGAGGGAAGTGTGACACAGAATTCTTCATATCACCTGTATTCTGATGTGTAAGAAGCTGAACAACTTTATAATACATATATACAGGATATATAATACAATATATTTATCTTTATTCACTGATTTCTCTATTGTCCTCTCATAGGATATAAAATCTAATTCACTAAATACTATTTCAACTCTGTTCAAAAATGTATAACTCATTACAAGTCTCACTACAATCCTTACTACAGCTATTGTTCACATGGATTTCATTTTTCCACATTGTTTAATGTACTCCTGTGATTTACCATTGTTACAAATGTATCACTCACCCTATACTCACTCATCTGGTTTTATTCCCTCTCCTCCTCCCCAGTCTTGTAACTTCTTCTTTTTCTATCTGTACTCCAGCAGCTTCTACTTAATGATGATATCTCACCCAACTCTGCCCCACTCCCCAACTCAAAAATTTCTACACCCTCTCGCTGGTGGTCTATGAAATGCCAGATCAGTCGCCAATATACTGGCCCAGTTTCACAATTTTTGGATAACTTTGCCTTTTGGTTCTCATATATTCTTTCCGCACCTATCCTCATCTTTGGTGACTTTAATGTTGCAGTGGGTGACCCCAACCATCCTTCCTTAGCCAAACTGCTCTCCATTACCTCCTCCTTTAGACAAAGAACATAAATGGTCCCACACACATTGCCAAACCTGGTATTTTCCAAACATTACAACTTCACCTACTTTGAAAACTTTCTCCATTGCTCCCCCAACAACTATCTTCTCTGCCCAAGACATTGGCACCTACTTCAGAGATAGAATTGTCAAACTCAGACATGATGTCTCAGCTTACCGGGCACTCCAACCATATCCATCCCTTCCACCTGTAAATCATCACTGACCTCCCTCAGCCCTGTTACTGCGGATGAAGTCTCCTCTCTTCTCTCATCATCTCCATCTACTACCTGTCTGCTCGCCCCAGTTACCTCTGATCTACTCCGTGCCCATTTCTCGACCCTGACCCCCACCCTAACCAAACTAGTCAATCTCTCCCTTTCGACTGGTATCTACCCTCTAGCTACTGCCCTATCACCAGGTTTCCAAACTTCTTGAGCATGTTGTCTATAAAAGACTCACCTGAGCACCAACTCTCTCCTTGACCCTCTCCAGTCTGGTTTTCGATCTGCCCATTCCACCAAAACAGCCCTTACTAAAGTGGCCAATGACCACCTCAGAGCTAATTCACAAGGCAACTTTTCGCTCTTTCTTCTCCTTGATCTTTCCTCCGCTTTTGTCACTGTTAATTGCCCCCTTCTAATACAAATCATGCGCTCTATTGGTATCAGTGACACTGCTCTCTCTTGGTTTGCTCCCTATCTGTCTGACCGCTCCTTTCAATTTTCTTCCATTCATAATTCCTCCTTTCCCACTCTCCTCACTGCATTGGCTCATGCTGCACATGACATGTATTTGTCTCAAGGCAATCAGGCTGCAGATCAGATAACCCAGGAACATAAATACCCCCATCAGGTAAGCAATGACTTTACTATGAAAATGTTGTGCAATGTATATTTAGTACTGGATTTATATTTGTATTAGAGATGGACATAATTTTGTGTTTTCTTGTCTTTCTAGATTGTGGATGGGTAGGGAAGGGGGAGTCAATGAGACCTGTAGGAGCATTTCCAAGGAAAAATTATTTTTAGTACAGGTTTCAAAATACTTTAATCCAAGATAAAGGAGCATAGATGGGGTAATAAACAGCGCAGATTAAATCAAGCTGAAAAAAGGGAGGTTAGGATGTCCCGGGCTTCCACTACTACCATAGGCACAGGATGATCAACTTTTCTGAAGCAGGCAATCCACAATGGATAGACAGATAGGCAATGAAAGCTATTATGTGGGTCCCAGCTCATTTGCTGCCCACGATATCTTGTATGTCTTAAAGTTATTCCCTATCAGTTAGCAATAGAATTAAGAATTGCCCCAAGATTTGCTCGGTTTACTCTCCATTTACCCTGTTCTGGGACAATCCAAAATTTCCTCCAGGGTTGGTGCCATCTCAGTTTCCATGGTGTCTAAACAAAGGATCCTTTTGGGTTGGTAACTTGGTGTTTAGTAGATCTGTCTTCAGTTTTAAACATTTATTCCAATCTAAAGATCTTCCTCAATCAGAACATTTTCTGTATTGTCAATTGTATGGCTGCTTAGGGTTGCCCTCCCCCATATAATATTAGTGTTTTTGAGAGTACCTGTAAACACCACCTAAACTGCCTTTGTTTTAGCACTCCCTCTGGTGGTGGGTTCAGTTACCTGCTAGTCACATGACTCCCCCTATCTACGGAAGTGATTGCCAACAGGAAGTTGCCTAAACTAGGCTCTGCTTCCAGGTTCCTGTCTGCATTCTCTGTTCCTCATTCTGACTCTTTGGCATACCTACCCTGGCTGTGTCTGACTACTCCTGATTGCTGCCTACCCTGACCTTTGGCTCATCTGACTACTCTTCTGCCTTTTACTCCTGTACTACCCTTTGGTTCTATCTGGTCAGAAGTTACCAACCCCTAACTGAACAGGGGCCGCAACCTGAGCACCACCATCTAACCAGTCCATCCAAGCCGGAGTCTGGTGTCTTAGTCTCTGCCCTGTCCACGTCTCTGCCATGAAGGCTGGTGGGGACCAACATCCCGCCTGTGACACTATGACAGCAACCCATGGTATATACCCCATTTAGAATCAGAACCACACTCCAACAGGTGTTGATATGTATTTATTTCTACAGTTAGTTAGGACAGTGATAGTAATAGATAATTTGGAGATCATTATTAACCCTTTTCCAAACTTAAAGACCTCCAAAATCCTCTATATGATCACATGATTCTAATGCCTTGGATCTTAAGTAGTAGGAAATGTTGGGGCGGTACCTACATTTTTTATAAATTCGCATTTTCCTTTAATGAGATAGTGATAATGAATACACCCTGTCAATGTGATGTATCATTTGTTCCAGTATAGGTGTATATCTGTAGAAAGAATCCGAGGTCCATTATCAGTTTTCTGTTTTTTTCTTTATTAGCTTCTCTTTTGGGTGAAGAATCTGAAAAGCTTGGATGGAAATCTCCTGTTTCATGAAAATGGGGAACTGATCACAAAGTTCCAGATTGTGAACTGGAGGTCTTTGAACAACGGATCCCTATTTCTAAAACAAGTTGGCCAAACCCTTATACCAGATGATTCTCAGCAGAATTTCTCCATCCAGGCAGAGAAAATCAAGTGGAAAAGTAGGAATAATAAGGTCAAATATGGAGTTTTTTTCCATCAGAAATGATTGTTGTCACACCCTGAGATAAAACAAAGCACTAGAGCACTTCTCCCCATTTAACCTCTAGTGCCTTAAAAAAAAAAAAAATTGGTAGAACTGTTGTGTACTGTTTTCAAATTACCAAGGAACAGTTTTATGCTCTCTGAGCACAGAAGAACCTGCTCACATTGTAAGTCTTACCCTGTAGCACACTTTTTAGCACAATAATATTATGATACATTTGTTACATTTTTCTCCATCCAGGAACACATATACAGGACTGCAACAGCAATAAGGGGAGCAGAGCCGCTTCGCTCCCCTGATTGCTGTTGCCGCCCTCTATGTGGTCCTGGATAGAGTTTCTCTATACTCCTCCTTAACCCTTTGGATAAGTTGGAAGCATTTTTATCTATTCACCAGATGTGCAAGTAAAATTTAAAGACTCGTCATCCACCCTAAATAAATGACTTGGCAGATGATCAAAAAACATGTTGCATGCAGTTGGTATCTTTTGGTATATCTTAATAGTTCTTGTTGCATTGCTTTATCTTTTTGTCTTTATACCAAAAAATAGTATAATCTTTAAAATTTACTTGCAAGTCTCTGTGTTATCTCACTTTGTACACTTCGAATTTAACCCATAAATATTTACATAAACTGTCACAAATTATATCCGTGACATAACACTTAGTACCAGGAGACATGGGGTTTGATGTGCACAGAGATATTGATGATAAAATTCATAGGAGAATTTTGTCTTTATGCAGATTTATTATTTTGTTTTTTGTATTGTAAGTCATAGTACAATCAGAATAAACAATCATACGCGGTTTAGCTGGAGTATTAGAAAATTGCAAGATGATCGGAAAGTGAGTCTACTCCCAAGTTTGGTGTCTACATCTGGTAAGTGGAATCCAATTGTTCATGAATGTAAAAAATAAGTGGCACCGACCCAATTGGCAGGCCCTTGTCAGTTGGTGAGGGAATTAGATCTGTCTTAGTATGACAAAAAGGAGCAGAAGGCTGCTGCACAGGTGGGATGGCTGTGCTTTTAGCCTCTCCAAGCTGAGACAGAGAAAAGAGGGATAATGGAATCTGAACTGCAAGCTGTTCCAGAAGAATTTTCTCTATTGACACACTGACACAGAAAAAGATGAAGTGGTTTCACAGTTTTCAAAATATGTGGTTAATGGTGTGAAACAAAAAAGCATCATAAGAAAAGGCCTACTACAAGGGAAGGGGCTAATCTGCATGGTATAGCATGAATTTCAAGAGGAAATTGGAGGTTCTTCTGAGGAAGCTTGAAATTGGTCAGGATCTTGTGATTCAGATGAAATTGAGATTGAAAAGACAGAGGAATCTGTGAGACCAATAGTCTCAACTAGAACTTACTGCATGAATGTGCTTTGATAATCTGCCAAGCCAAACAAATTGGGGGACTCCTTGGCTGAATGCGCATCCATTCCACAGCTACGTGTTTTTGTTATTTTTAATTTTTTCTTATTACATTGTTTTACCTTTCTGTCTTTATTTTTAAATAGTGTTTTCCTTCATTTTACTTGCAAGCCTTTGTGTTATTTCTCTTTGTACACTGAATATGACCCACCAATATTTACATAAACTGTCACAAATTACAAATCTGTGACATAAGGAGTTGCTTTAAGGTGCTGCTGAGAAGCTTTTGTATTTTTTTGTATTTAAAAACATAAGCACCTGACTTTAGATTGTTTCCTTATTTGCAGGTTCCAAGGTCTCACTGTTCAAAGAATTGTTTGCCAGGAACCAGGAAAGTCCAGAGGTCCAAGATCCACTCCTGCTGCTATGACTGTGTCCAGTGCTCAGAGGGGGAGATATCCAATGTCAGCGGTAAATGGACATTTATACTATCACATATCTTCTTTCTTCTGTATGTCTATATCAGGTATATTCATTTAATATATATTTAATAAGAAGCACCATCCACGATACACTTGACTTTGTCTCTACATCAGTGATTTTCAACCACTTTGCCACGGCACATTACTGTGCCGCGAGAGATCTTCATCTGTACCGTGGGAAACTATCTAATTACTATTGTCGAGTGTCTGTGCTGTAGTGATTGGTTAAGTAAATTATTACTCTTTAATGTCAGTGGGTGGCAGTAGGTAGCCTAACTGCTTTATTTATTCTTAGAGAAAAGAGAATTAGCTACAGCGTGTCATTTTGTAACAATTTTGATTTGTGGCGTGCTGCAGGTGTTTTTTTTTTGTTTTTTTTTAGTAAAAAATGAGCAGTGGCTCAAAAAAGGTTGAAAAACACTGCTCTACATGATGATGTTATATAAATACTTTGAAGACCATTCCAATGTCCACCATGATAAAGCCTTCATTAGGTTTGATTGGTAGAAATATTGGTAATCTTTTCTTACATCTTCAAATGGATAGTTGATGGACATCCAAGACTCATAAGACTCTTAAGAGTTCATTCCACCATTTATTTTGAAAATGTGAAGCTTCACAAATTGCTATACAACCAGCATTCTAGTCTGAAGACTGATATAATTGATGCTAGAATCTTCTCACATGTATTTACAATCATACAGTGGTGTTCTCCGTCTTCATGGAGTATTGTGTATTTGACAGTATTTCATTCCCTGGTGGTCTCCCTTCCTTACCACAGTCAGACACTAAGAATCATTCAATGTTGAGCTGCTTTTTTAAAATCTTTCTTAGCACCACTCCTGTCATGATAACTGATGCTGATAAATACATGCGAGAAACAATTTGCAACTTATGTGTCTCTGAATCTGAAGATGTGGACTTCTTCCATAAAACACAAAAATTGTCAGGGACACTATAAAAAATTACTTTTGTAGGACAACATACTCATTTTTTTTATATATCTATATGTTTGGTCATCATGCATTGAAATTTAATTTGAATATCCAATATTAATCAGTTAATAAAAGTATATTCTGGTTTTAAAATGTCTATATGTGTCACTAAGTGAAAATCTCCAAGTTGTTAAAAAAATCCCTCTTTTCTTTTTTTGGATGTGTGATAATTAAACATGTGATGGGTGTTATTAAGATTGGTATTCACTAGAAAATCTCTTGGATTGGAATTGTGACACTTCTCCTAAAACACACCCCTTGACTGACTATTGTCTGTATGATACATTACTGAACAACATAGAACAATATGTATTCATCCTTTTATATCTTCCAGACAGTGAGAACTGCCAGCAATGCCGATATGATGAATGGCCCAATGAGAAGAAGGATCAGTGTGT
>NC_092861.1:918642-947045 GCF_032062135.1 Pyxicephalus adspersus
GATCATTGTTCAATGTAATGAGGGCTCAGTGATTGGGTTCTATTCTGTGTTGGGTTATATGGGGTTCCTGGCAGCTTAGAGTTTTTTTCTGGCTTTCATGGTGAGGACATTACCGGACAGTTTTAATGAAGCCAAGTACATCACTTTCAGCATGCTGGTGTTCTGCAGTGTGTGGATTTCCATGATCCCGGCGTATCTGAGCACCAGAGGTAAGTACATGGTGGCTGTGGAGATATTCGCCATACTGAGCTCCAGTGCCGGAGTCTTAGGCTGTATATTTCTCCCCAAATGTTACATTATCTTATGGAGGACTGAACTGAATACTAAATTATATTTATTTATGAAAAAATGATTCCATTAATCTGTACCTTTATTAATATGTAATATATATTAGATTCTTGTACTAATCCATTGTGTTTAGGGAAGTGCTGTGCGATCACTCATAGGACTGAGTATGATTATTTGTTGACTTTCAAAGGTTTGCTTTACCTGCAGAAAAAAAAATCTACACTTACTGCTATATAAGTATATGGTATTTTTCTCCTGGAATGCAGAACTGCACTGCTTAAGCTTTTCTTTGAGGGATTCCCTCTGCAATATTCCATTTTTTTAAACTTATCTTGAAATGGATTTTGCTTGTTGATATGGCCTCAGTTGGCAGCCCCTTTCTTTTTTCTATATGTAACTTGTGCAGCTGCAAGTCTTCTCTCTTCCACCTTTATCCAACTCAATCTTCCAACAACTCCCTGAATTATTTCCTCCTCTCTCCTGGTGGCTGGGATAGATCTGTAATAATTCTGGAGTCATCCACATTAGAATCAGCGGGCTCAGGCTGACCACACATACAGAGACTGATGGGAGTGGGTCAGCATGCTCTGCACAGCACTGTGGTATATGTTAGAGATTTATAAATGTAGAATATATTGTGTGAGCAGGGTATGAGGGGAACAGTGTGCTACCCTGACTCTACAGCTTTTTCTATCACTAAGCAGACAGATAACTTTCTCAAACACTTCACAGTGAGGGGATTTTATTGCTCTTTACAATCAGTAAAAATTTGGGCCAGGAATTTAGTAAAACCCCCATAAACACTTTATAATGTGCACATACAATCATAATGACAAAAAAATATTCTCATCTACATCCTAGAAGAATAAATGTTCTATATTATCAATCATAGAGCATAACACGATTATGTAAAGAAATGAAACAACAGAAATATATAACTTCTAATCATCTGTGTGTGTAATGGCTGCTTGTCATATTCTGGCACCATACAACTCATTGTGTTCAAACCTTCTTATCTCCTAAATTGGCCAAATGACCTGAAGTTTTCAAACCCCTAACTTTAAAAAAATTCAAGATAGAGGGTAAGTAGTGTATATAGGACCCTAAATTGAATATGCAAATTTGTCACCCCCAGGGCCACTTACATCACAAGCAGCACTGGGGTGGGGCCTATATTTTTTTGTTTGCTACCCCTCCCCCTTGCAGAAAAATTGGGGTTCAGAGATGGGAGGCAAACAGTTATATGTGACAGGGTAGTGCAGTATGAAATGTATAGTACACCATTTTTGATGGTACTGTAGTGATAATATTTTAGGGGGCATCAGCCACAAGAGTTACCAACACCTACATTTTCGTTTTCCTAAACCTCCCCATTCCAGAGAAATTGGGGTTCAAGAAGGAAAGTGGATATGGTACAGTAGTAGGACAGTTATAGTTTTGTGAACTTACATGTGTAGATTTAGAAACCCCAGCCTAGTGATCATTTGTAAGTGGCTCTGGAGGTCGCCTATTTCCATGGTAAATTTTGGGTTCCTAGACACACAAACAGCACCCTCAATGCTTAATTTTCACAAGATTTTAAATTTGTGGCCACCATATCCTAAAATACTATAAAGCTGGGGGGGCTGAAATTTTGGGTACTACTAGCTATGAGGGTCCCCTGTGCACCTTGAAATTTCAAGTTGTTTCAGCCCACAGTTAAGGTGATATGAAGGTTTATACACAATGAGTTGTTAGGCTACAGAATATGACAAGCACCCTTTTTAGCATTAAAACATCGACCCTGGCTGTGGGGGTCCTTGTTGGCTGAGGATGTCTAGAGACTCTCGTTTAGCTGAACACCTCATTATGTCCGCCCCTGGTTTGACTTACTGTTCAGCTTTATCTTCTACCTTGTCTACCTAACCACTGGTCCTCATACATTATAACAACTCTAACCCATCATAATTTTTTTTTAAGCAATATACTGGACACCATTGATTGTTATGTTCCCCTTTAAGAGGGGTAATTATTTGGCACAAGAACAGATCTGAATATAAACAGGTATTTACCAGAAAATAGAGGAATAATCAAGACGGCATACTACAGAAATGCCAACAAAATGAACATGAATAAATGCATCCATACCGTGGTATTTTCAAAACATTTATTTTAAAAGGGGCAAAAAAAATCAAGTGCGCAGTATTTTTAACCTCCTTCCATTTCTTCACTTGCTCTCAATTTTTTTTTTTTGCGCATGGTTTTTGGCCACCAGTACATGGTGATGCTATATCATGTAAAGTGTGTAAGAAACTTGTTAACAACTTTTTTTTCACAATTGTGAAATCACTCGAATGATCATTGAGCCGTTTTATATTTGTTGCAACTTCACTAATGAAAATCAATATTTTCGATCAATCAGGTTTCGGCTTTTTTGTATAGCAGTTGACAGATCAGTTTTGTAGCATGGAGCCTGGTCATTTGACCTTTTTTTCAATTTCTGCCATACATTTTCCATCAGGGAGCTAAAACTACAAACTAGGCCACTGAGATTATTTGTACTCCTCTATAAGTTTATGGATGATTTGGTCTTCTTTTTCCAGGCATAGTAAGTGTGACTCAGTGAGGTCAGCCATAGGCCATGATATAGAAGGTGGATTGATAACTGGCAGTAACATTCTCTATAAAGTCAGTCTGCTTTTTATTTATTTTGTGTAAATCATTGGATTATTTCAGTGTTAGTATCTAACGCCAGGCCCCAGCCATTATGCCCACATATTTCACACCATATATCATCCCACGGAAACTCTGTGTCATTTTAAGATTCATCTATTAGAGGCGTCTTACATTTTTCTGTTCTGTTGGGGCAGCACTATCTTTCTATCGTTAAGGGGAGAGAGTCAGCCAGTAATAATATTATACCAGACAAGATAAGATTTTCTTTTTTTCCCCCATTAAGGAAATGGGACTTATTTTGGTGCACATAAATATCACCACAATATACTTTTTATAAAAACTTTACATTTCTGTATTTTATTCTTGATACCAAACACACTGTATAAAAACATACAAACACTTCAAAAAAAAAACATTTTACTCTTTTTAGAGTACAATATCTTTTACAAATAGTTTATCTTTATATGCCATTAATCTGTCCTTGACGCGTTTCCCCACAATGGCTTCCTCAGAAGGACATGTTTTAGTACTAAAGTTTCTTTAACTCCTTCAAAAAAAAAATATATATAATGCTATGATTACAGCCTTGCATGGTATAGGATTGTATTTAAGAATCCCAGGTGTAAAAATCACACTTAACATGGATATGTGATTATTTTATCACATTGGTGAAGTATTAGATAGTCAGCTGTGTAATCCATAGGGAGAATACTTATTGAAGTAGATTTTCAAAATTTGAAGTTGATTTCTTCTCTCTATTATAGTATCTCATCTGTGTTCAAAGTTATGAATCACCTGCGGAGGTCATAATTCCCAATGTTAAGTTGTAAACACGATTGTCACATCTCTTTCTTTATAATTCCATTATTTTAAACTCATTTCTCCCATTTCATGACTTAAATTATCTCAATTGATTTCTACCCCTTTAAGTATTAATGAGTTATTATATCTCTTCATATATTGGGTTGCATAGTATATATTCAACTAATATAATATCAAGAATAGTGAGAATAGTCTGAACAATCTCTCCATATGCCATTGATTCAATTCACTTTATTTAACATATTCATTAAAAGCACTTATGTAACCTATTGTTAACCCTCCATCTCATTACACAACTCCCACAAGTTTCCAATCAGTAGATACATGATAACAAACTTACTTCTAAGCTGTTCGTTCTATGCTGGCAGGATTAGATTGAAGGAAATCCATATAGAAAGCCCAATGTTTAGGAGCTGCAGCTGCTACTGCTGCCTGGGATCTAATTACTTTCTATGTGTTTAGCTTGTCTCTATCGTTGTGCACCATGACGTCACTTCCGGAAAACAACCGGAAGTTGTGTAACTAGAGCTTTCTTACTGAAGAGAGAGATGCAGGGCAGCTGCTACTGCTGCCTGGGATCTAATTACTTTCTATGGGTAGAGTTTGTCTCTATCGTTGTGCACCATGACGTCACTTCCGGAAAACCACCGGAAGTAGTGTAACTAGAGCAGTCTTACTGAAGGGAGAGATGCAGGGCAGAGAGACACTTCCTCTAGAGTCTTGTGTCTCCACTCCTTATTCAGTGCCTTTCATACAGTCTATTACATGTGTTGTCACATTATAATGTGTCTGCTTTTATTGTTGGCATTCTGGTGTTTATTTGTTTAGGATTTTGACAGAAAATAGTTGATTGTACTTTACTGAAGAATGGCAACAGCTGATTTTATTTTAAACCTGGTAATAGGGGTTGTGAGCCCAAAGTGTTTTTCATTTTTTATTTGGAAATATGGAAGAATGTATGTATTTCATATTAATTTGATCTCATAAAAAGTGTGTGAATTCTACATCCTGGGTTTTAATAAGTACAACGCAAATGACAATGTTGAACGTCATTGAATAACAAAACAATTTTTCAATGTCATATTAGTGCAATCCATCAGAATAAGTTATGATGCAGTAATCCTTGGATCAAGGAGACACTGACTGATTATAGCAGAATATTAAGCTTATAATGCTATTCCAAGTTAATTACCATACAATTGTATATTGTGACTTTTGTATTTAATAATGAACATATTGGAGTTTGATCTAATTATAACGAGTTTTGCGTACCATATCATATCAGAATTAAAAATTCATAGTGTCTACGCGGGACATGTATTTCAGGATCAAATTAACTGCACCAACCTGACAAAATGTAAAAAGCATTACTTGTGCATACAGTTTATTAATTTTAAAAAAAAGTTACCATAACTCATATATTATAACAATTGTGGTCCAATATCCCACAATTATTGTATTTGAATTTAGGACATCTGAATACCTTTTCTGTATACATTTTCACACATCTGAATAACATTATATTTCTGTATATAGTGTACATTGTATTTCTGTTGCTAGTGTACATAATCCATTTCAAGTTATGAACAAGTCTGATTGATGTTGCATACCCAGC
This sequence comes from Pyxicephalus adspersus, assembly GCF_032062135.1. Lineage (NCBI taxonomy): Eukaryota > Metazoa > Chordata > Amphibia > Anura > Pyxicephalidae > Pyxicephalus > Pyxicephalus adspersus. Next base: position 924,023 of record NC_092861.1, read on the forward strand.
TCAAAAAAATGACTTAAAATTTATAATTTCCTTTAAACCTGGGAAATGCATTGCTCCCAAATTGTAAATCCATCTACTCTCTTTTTGGTTTAGTGCATTGTCTATATCTCCCTCTCTAACATCTTTTTTTATGTTTTCCAGAGCTAAAAATCCTATTTCATCTTCATTAAAATTGTGTTTATAACCCATATGGTGACTAAGAGATGTTGTTACTTTGCCATTTTTAATATTGTAAATATGTTCATATATTCTTTTCTTTAATTTGCGCTTTGTTTTTCCTATGTGATAGCGATAACAGCTACATATCACTAGGTACACAACACCTTCTGTATTGCAAGTTACTAAATCACAACCTAAAAAATTACTTCCTTTGGGAATTTGAACTTAGTGTCATTTGGTGGGTAAATCCACTTACATTCTTTACAACTATTGCATTTGACAGAACCTTTTGTACAATCTTTTTATTTTTTGCTGTTTCAAAATGACTTTTTACCAATTTATCTTTTAGTGATGGAGCTCTACGGTAAGTAATAGATGGAAACTTTCCTAAACATTTACTGATAGAAGGGTCTTCTAGCAATATCGGTTAGTATCTTTTTGTAAATTTTGAAAATATTTTTTATGATCTTCAGTATATTTTGTTATAATTCTAGTAGTGGGTATTTTTTTTCTTTTCTGATTTCCATAAATCATGTCCCCTCTGTCCATTGTTTTTACTTTATGGTAAGATCTTTTTAACAATCTATGGCTGTAACCTCTTAGCAACAATCTATTTTTTATCTCTTTAGATTGTATATGTTAGTACAGTTGCTTCTTATTCTCATATTGTCACGGTCCCTTCCGTGACTGAAGTTTGAGGATCTGTCAGACAAGCTGCACGTGAGGTTATCTGACAGTCTCTTTGTTTTTATTTGTTTCTGTGTTGTTGTTTGTAATGAGCACTCCCCTTGTATCAGCTGCAGCTGGTGGTCATTACTGCTCCTCCATTTAGTCTGGCCTCACACTTCATGCTATGCGGTTGATTTTCACCTCTGGGATATGAATGGAAATTTCTACGAGTACCTCTGGAGGATGATATAAGGACTTCCATTCTATAAATTTTGTGGACTCGCTAGAGCCACAGCCGCACTGGGGGGGGCTCTGCTTTCCACCAATAAGCGGCGATGCAAGATGAAGCAGCTACCATTAAGTGTCTAATCACTGATCTCTTATTAGATTTGATTTGGAAAGGAGTTGTTCTGAAATAGAAAGCATGCTGGGGTATTTGGTATGAGTGTATCTGTCATCTGTAGGGATATCGAATGTACCGTATCCCAGAACTGACTAAGTAGGGGGCATTCCCCAAAAATATGTAATAGGGTGCCCATAGCTGTTAAACATCTCCAACACCTATCTGACTCATTTGGGAAGTATCAATAATACCTAACCAGGGTGAGATACCATTTAGAAAGTAATTTATGGATTCCTGGTATCTGCTACTAATAGAAGCTTTGTGACACCAAAATAGGATCTTCTCTTTCTAAGCTAACGTAAATTCCAAGATCCTCTTCTCCTAATGTAAGGTAAAAGGGTTGTGAACTCGATAGATTTATCAATTGTAAATCAAAGAGAAATGATGTCTCACCCCCATCCCCTTACAGAGCCTCTCAAAAAGTGTGAGAGTTCTCTGAAACCTATCGCTTGGATGTAGCGAGCGTAGAAAGTGGGACAACTGCATGGTTCTCCAGGAGTCCAGGCCCAAAGCTTGAAAACCAGGATCCTCCCTTCCTATCCATTCATTTGACCCGAGGAAATGTTGAGCTCTGCAGATGTTGCACTCGATTAATCAACGAAAATTAGGGTCCTCTATTCCTGGGGGGAAAAAGGGTTGTCCAAGATCCGGAATAAAGGTGAGGGTGAAGGAGATACAATATATCCCATTTACTGAACCCCCTAGCCTTCTAATTCTGTCAGTCTTTTGACTCAAAAAGTGATCCTAATTTTTTTGCATAGAATTTTTTGTTTATATTGTGGGCCTGTAATTCTTAGGATTAACTCCTGGGTATGATAATTTTATTTATTAATTATATTATAATCATAAATTATAATATAAAACATATTTATAATTTATAATTTTAAAAAATAATGAAATAATAGACAACAACAATGTAATTTAAAATAAAATTAAAAATGTACTTTTATTTTTATTTTATGTTGTATAGTGTTTTTTTACTGTAAAAACCATTTACATATCTCCCATCCTCTTGTGTGTGAAATTCCCCCACCTACTAGATTGTAAGCTCTTCGGGGCAGGGTCCTCTCCTCCTGTATCACTGTCTGTATTAGTCTGTCATTTGCAATCCCTATTTAATGTACAGCGCAGCGTAATATGTTGGCGCTATATAAATCCTGTTTAATAATAATAATGATAATATTAATAATAATAATTTAAAAGCAGATTACATTGTAATATTTAAATTTCCCGCCCGGCCACACCCCCCGCATCACCCGGAAGATGTCCCATCCTCCCGGTTGATGCGAGTGGGGATGTCCCGCCCCGCCTCACCCTGACGCTGCTGTTGCTGCTCTGCATCTCCAGGGAGATGCAAAGCAAAATGCAGACCCTCTGCACTGTGCATCACATCTTCCAGGAGATGCAAGTAGCAATAGCAAATTCCAGGGGTGGTGCCAGCTGGGGCATGTCCTGGGGCATCTTATTACTAGGGAGTTAGAGGCTTCTAGAAAGTGTGTCTCTAGTCTGTCTCCAAATGTCTTATAGTGGGCTTGGATCCAATGTGAATGGCTTAGGTGGATGGTTTCAGATTGAAAAACCACATAGCAGACTCCCAATATGGAGTCCAGAGCAGTAAGTGATGGCTGACCCTAGAGATCCATCCAGGTAGCTCAGATATCAGATCCCCCCTATGTATGTGCTCTGTAGAGCCAGGCAGAGGGCAAACAGGGCTAAGCAGGTCCAAGAAATGTAACAGATGGAGCTGCTCCTCCCTCAATGGACAGGGCACATCATGCCTAAAATGGCGGCCCCCTCCTTGTGGAGCTTCAGTGTCCAGAAAGCACCCGCACACTGGGCTTCCCCTACCTCCCTCTGAGCAGCCGGGAAGACGCTGGTGTTCTCTTCAGTGTCTCTGATGAACAGAGGCACGATCCCGCAAGAAGCAAGAGCGAAGATCAGAATATGAAGCTGGCACGATGCGGAAAAGAGGAGATCTGTGACTGAAGACTCCTCGCCCGGAAGCCAAAATATCTTTATTTTTTTTGTTTTTAAATTTTCTGTTTTTTTTTTATGGATATCAAGTGACATCAGAATAAAATATCTTTAATTTTTTTAGAGAAATACAGGCATTTTTCTGGCTTTTTTGATAGATGGCAAGTGGCACCAGAATAAAATATCTGTATATTTTTCAGAGAAATACAGAAATTGTTCTGTCTTTTTTGATAGATAGCAAGTGCTTTCAGAATGAAATATCTGGGGGTTTTTTTGGAGAGTAGGAGAGAAATGTTTCTGCCTTTTTTGCTAGATAGCAAGAGGTAGCATCAAAAACTGCACAATCTGTATATTTCAAGACAGAACACAAGATGGGGTGACTAACCTCGCCCTCCTTCCCTGTATATATGCATGTGCTCAGATCTCTCCTGATTGGGCTGTTGGGTCATGCTGTGCATCCTGGGAGCAAATGATTCGCTCTCAGCCGCGCTATTCCTGCCGGAAATAGTCGCCGTTCCTGCCCCCTGCATTTTCCCTTGTTTGTTTATCGAGAACATGACCTACTGGTGAATTACAAAACTGTTCTCGCTTAAATGTTCGGTAAGCGATAACGGCCCGTTTCTTGGTATTATTCCGAGAAGATGTGTTCCAGGGGGCCTGTATGTGCTGCACCACCAGCAACGATCCCCATGGGAACTGAAAAGACGACGAAACACTGGAGTTTGGTACCATTGAAAAAAGTATTTTGTAAATATTTTTTGTATAGGTGGCACAGATGGAGCTTTTATGGGCATTTTACCAAATATCTTCCCCTTCTTTGGGTCTAGTTCATATCCTATAACTCTCCTCCAATAAAGCATATACTGAAATATGATTGGGGGCAAGAAGAGTCATGGAACAACTTGTACATAGAAGAGATAAGGCCTTCAGAGCCCGGCTCATGCTTACAAATACTTTCAAGAAATGTAAGACTTTGCAGTGCAGAAAGGATGAAATGTTTGATATGTAAATAGACAGAAAGAGAAGATTGAGGAATATCAAACTTCTCCATCAGTTCTGGAAAGGTATAAAACCTCTTTTCAGTAGGGTGAAGGAGATGAAATTAAGAGCTCTGGCCCCAGGGCCTGGACATTGCTTAAAGTCAGAGGTGTTTGTATAAATGAGGTCAATAAAAAACATGTAGAGGTAAGTCTACAATTAGCAAGACATTGCCTCCAGCCTGTAATCAGCATGTGGGGAGAGAAAAATAGAGAACCTCATAGTAAAGCATGGGGTGGATTGGGGTGCACCGGTGCTCCTCCACCTCCTTTCATGTGCTGGGTGCATGCAAAGAGATTGGACATTTACCAGTGCTGTATCTGAGGAGGAGGTCACTCACTGCCCCTCCCCCCTTGAGGACAAATTGACATCTCATCACCTTTGTCACAAACCTAACCAAAGATTAATCCTTTTAATACCCCCTCTAAACCAAGAAGATTTGTATTTTTAAACCTCACTGAGGTGGCACATAAGAAACCAAGGATTAATGCATCTCGCTAGGCAATGACCAGCAACCTCCCTCCTAGGAACCCAACAAGATGTGTAGATGTGCACTGTCCCTGGTTTCTGTAAGTATAAAGTACAATTCAATACATCCCACAGGCCGGTAACAAAAGCACAACTCACCAAACACAGCGCAGTCCATGGATGGTGTAATGACTGAATGCTTAAATTGTATCAATTGGGACCAGAAGGTCTCTTACACCCTGTTAGTCCTTTCCTTTATCACAAAGAGAAAATGAATGGCCAATTGGGACTGACCCAAATATATTGCCATTGTGAAGGAGGACACACTTTAAGCTCCGCTTTGTGCTATCGATGAATAGTCGCCATTCAGTTGAGTTAAAAATTGGAATTCCCAATTCTTCCATTAAACCAGGTATGTTATGGCAATACACAAAGCCACTGTCAGTTCTAAAGTACTGCAGAAATGCAATTTCTCTGGTTCGAAAGTACGATACCTTTTTCAAGTAAGTTTTTGTAAGATTGTTTAGGCACTTACGCCGAGAAACAGCAGAGCCAGACATGAAAGAACGGAAATATGTGTCTAAGTAATGTAGAAATTTTGCTTATTCACTGCGTAGAGCAGCGCACAACCTCTGACCACACTGTCTTGCGTGTAAATGAATATCCTTTACAAATCCAAGCTATAGTAATCGCATTACTATAAGCAGAAGAGAAAAAACCTGACATGATAGAAGAAAACTAACTCCACTTTCAGAATCAGCAAACCTATTTTAGTGTAAATAAGCTTAAAGTCAACAATAATTTTGTTCAAAATTGTTCCCAAGTGTTATCTTTCCTGGAAGAAAACACAAATGAGCTGAGCTTAAAACTGCCGTAAAACATGTCCTGTAAAAGCTGGGCCTGCCACCTCCATCACCTAAAATGCTTTATGGGGTTAATTTAAAAAGCAGTGAATCTGACATTCACACAACATCGTGATTCTGATCAAAAATCATCAATGTTTAGACCAAATTTATCAGCATCACCATGCATTGGTCATCTTGATGATAAATCTGTGATGTTTTTTTCCAAATAATATTATTATTAATATTATCATGATGATACCATTGATGACATAGTGATTACATGACCCAGACCCACTCTGATTGGTTTCCAGTCATCAGTGGACAGCTATGATTGAATGTAAAATTGTCATTGCAGTAATCATGTGAACATGAGGATGTATATATCTGTAACATGAGGTAAAATGCTGGGGGGGAGTTATTATACGGATTGGGGGTAGGAAGAATGTAAAGGATATCTCAACCAATACGGCCATGTTGGATGGTTGTGGACAATTGACAGAGGACGCCTCTTGGTGATTCGATGGGAAATCCTTTTACCAATGTTTCCTTATACTGGTTTTATTGCTGCAACTATTACAAAGACTATGGGTGGTGTCACACAGATCTGATGGAAAAAAATGGTTCTTGCAAAGCTGAAGTCAGAGTGGGTGTTAGGAAGGGGTGGAGTCAAAAATCTCTCAATTAAATTCTATAGAAAAGATGAATTCTGGGAACATGTAAATGTATGAATAATGTATGACAATCGTTCCCCACTATTACAATTTATTAGAATATCTGCTGCCATATCTGGATTAATATCAAACTCTTCTTGTCTGGTGTCCCCAATATCTCAGGTGCTCCGATACCTCAGGAAAACACTTTTTCACACAAAAAGTCTGGGGAATTGATGAGGTTTAATTCTGATGGTGACTTTCCTGCATCTTTTGAAATCATGAACATCCAGATCCTGAATGGGAGCTTCAGCCTGGTGAAAGTGGGGAGGATCGACTCTAAGGCCAAAGTGGGGGAGAAGATGAGTCTGGACATTAGCGCCATCCTGTGGAATGAACACTTTACCCAGGTGATTTATCTTTTCATGCTCAGTTAAAAGATTATAAAATTATAAGAAATTCACCATGAAAGAAAAACATTCAGACATGGCTTCCCTCAGTTAGTGCTGCATCCCACCTGCAAAATATAATAATCCAACATAGCGATTACCACCAACAATTTTAGGGTACAGAATGAGAGAAAAATATAGGGGATCTGTATATAGCATGTAAAATACACTTTGCTTCTATGAAGAATAGTTACTGCTTTGTTTGATTGTTTTCAGAGACCAGCTGCAACAGAAACAATCAGCCAGATGACCCTGGAAGCTGAGCACTGAATGGTCTTGAAAGGCCTTGAATGTCTGGTCTAGAACCACCTGACTTTACACAAGAAGACCCATCTTCTAACTTCCTTCCCTGCTGGGTGAATACAAGGAACCTTCATGTCCCCCAAGCCCTCCACAAACAAGATGTATGGGACAGAGACGCATATTTAAGATCTCTACCTACCAAAGCAGACTTTAAATCGTACCTTATACACATCCAAAACTGTTTCTGCTCCGAACTAGCCACACTTAAATCTGATCTTGGCTCCAGAATAGAGGAGATGGAACGAACAACTGAAGATCTTCGTACCCATATACAAAACCACACCCACACCCTAACGAGCATTCTGTATTGCTTTAACAACTCTTAAATCAGTAGGATGACCTGGAGAACCGGAGTCGCCGTAACAACATACGGATTCAAGGGCTTCCAGAATCGGTTGAACCTAAAGACCTCCATGCAGCAGCAACCTCTCTGTTTAATGAACTTCTTCAAAAGCCAAGGGACAATGTTATAGAAATTGATCGTAGTTACCAAACTCTCTGCCCTAAAAGTCAAGACCCAGACAGACCAAGAGACGTAATTTGTCGAGTTCATTCCTACCACCTTAACCCCCCTAGCAGTATTCCCGAGTCTGACTTAGGGTCGCTTTTACATGCAAAAAGCATTAATCCCGAATCAGACTCTGTGTACCTAAAAGCATGAAAAAACCTACTTACCTTATTCTGTCGCTGTCCCCCGGCATCCTGCTGGTCCCCTCAGGTACACGTGAGGGACACATCTGCCTTCTCCGATCTCCAGCCGCGAAGTGCAGAGACATCCTACAGGGTGACGTCCCGGTGACGTCAGTACATGCGTCTGTGTGGCCAGGACTTAGCAGCGGGAAATTCAAATAGTTTTGTATTGAATTCACTACAAAATTGCTGTACTGAGTCCAATACAAAGAAATATTCATATAATACTTATATATAATATATTATATATAATATATATGATGCTGCACAGTTATTTTATCCATTATTTTTTTATTTATTAATTTTTTTAAGGTTTTTTGTGTTTTTTTTTTTTTTTTAAAGTTTATCATTAAATTTATTAACTATTAGAAATGTGTCGGTGAGTTATGCCTAAGAATTATAGGTCTACAATGTAAATTAAATTTCCATGCAAAAAATTGTATCACTTTTTGCACAGAAAATTGGCCGGAATCAGACTGCTAGGGGGGTTAAAGAACTCATCATGCAGGAGGCCAGATCACAGGAAGAGTTTACCTTTACCAATGGTCCTATAATGTTCCTGACTGACCTGGTAACTGGATGAATCCTGAATGACTGGTATCCCGTGATGAACTTTTCCTCCAGAAATTTGTCCAATCCATTCTTAAAGTCATTTAGGCTAGATGCCATTACTTCATCCTGTGGCAAGGAGCTCCACAGGTTAGTTACATGCTGGGTAAGTGAGTGTTCCTCTTTTATTGAGCAGGGGGAGGGTAACTCAACCTCCGCACCCCAGCAGTGTCTTTTCTGATGGCTGTCTGCTGGTGTTCTTTTGCTTCTTTTTACATTGTGAGCCTAGCAACACTTTAAACAAACTGTTACATTTGCTGATGGACAAGAATATCAATATCAAGGCTTCCAGTTTAAACTATACGCACAGAGAGGTAGCAAGTCCGCCACCTTTCATCAACTAGGAGACTTAACTGCTCTTCTGGCAACATTACCCCAAATTAATCTCGGGGATTGGCCTACACTTCCCACGCCTTTGATTCCTCTGATGAACTCTGAATGGCAGCAAGTACAGAAGAAGTCTAACAGAGGCCAGATGCAAAGTTCTTCACAAGCTCTGCCATAGTCATGGACTAGACTATAGGAGTTTTATTATACCCCTGGAGTAAAAGAACCGGTTATCTCCTTCTACAGAAGGTCTAGGTTGATGACCCAGTGAGGTATTTTTGTATCCTTCTTTATATTTGATACTGCCTTCAAATTTGTTTGCAATGATTCTAGTTATGGAAAATGATTTACAGCTAACATTAGCCATTTCAACCAATGCTTATATTTGCATATAATTATAAGCCCAGCCGGGGTGGTGGGTACCTCGCCCTGACCACCTGAGCTACCCTTTCCAAGGTAATTTGCGCAGTTGATCTGCACGTACTGTTATTTTTTTTTTATTGATTGTTTATATATTCTCATAACTTTCTGTTTTACTACAGTGTCATACCCCCTTGTTCCTCCCCCATTTGACCTCCTCCTTAGTTGAATACCCCTGAAAAGCACTTCACAATATTGGCTGAACTACACAGATTAAAAACACAAATAGCCTTCATACAGGAAACTCATTTTCGTAATGACAAGATTCCGAGGTTAGGCAACAAGAGATACCCTATAGTTTATCATAGTTGCACTGATTCATCTAAATCCAAAGGAGTTAGTGTTCTGGAGGCCTTTCTGTTACATGGCATTTTAAGGACCAGCCAAGCTGCAAGGAACGTAGGTTCTTCTTTATTAAAGGGAATTTAGAAGGCTCTGAAGTTACTTTAGCATCCATATATCTTCCTAATACTGGTCAGGCCTCATTTCTAAATGAGACCCTCGAGAAACTAGAAAAATTTCAAGAAGGCATCTTGATCTTAGGAGGAGATTTTAATTTCACACCAGACTGGACCCTGGACACCTTTTGGAGTGGTCACAATCACGCTCTGCCTCGTAATAATTGTCACATTTTGAAAGTCCTATCTCAACATAGGCTCCTTGATATATGGCAAAGTTTGCATCCCTAGGATAGAGATTACACATTCTTTTCCTCCCCACATAGTTCATTTTGATTGATCAGTTTTGGCTCCCACATTCAGAATTATCTTATCACTGCCCCAAATCCTGGAACTGGAGCCTAAACAAATCTCTCCTCCAAGACGCAGCTGGCCCGGCAAATGTCAATTCTGAACTATCGTATTACTTTCAGACCAATGCTACTCCTAACGCCAACCCCCTTTTACTTCGGGAGGCTCAAAAAGTGGTGACACGTGGTATATTTATCAAACATGGGGCTAGACTCAAAAGAAAAAGCCAGAGGCAGACAGAGGACCTCATCTGCATTGCAATCCTAGAATCTTCTCACAAATCGTCCCTAGATAATACAATAGGCAAAGAACTCTGAGCTCTCCCTGAGAAACTTTCACTACTCTGTCTTGATAGGGCTAAATTTGCCAAACCCTAAATTTAATACCCAAAGAAGGTAAAGACCCCTCTTCCTGTGCGAGTTATCTCTCTCCTTAATCAGGACCTCAAACTCTTTACAAAAATTCTTGCTTCTAGACTTATTAAGGTCATGCATAATCTTATCCATTTTGATCAAGTTGGTTTCATGCCCGGTAGGGAAGCTAGAGACAACACGATCAGAGTACTGAATTGGATATATCATGCCACATCCAAACACACTCCGCTAATGTTATTGTCCACTGATGCTAAAAAGGCTTTTAATCGGGTAGATTGGGTTTACATGGATAATACCCTCCTACACATAGTTCTAGGCCCCCGAATGCTTTCATGGATAAGGGCCATTTTCTCTGAGCCCAGGGCCAGGGTTAGAGTGAATGGACTGATTTTGGACCCACTATCCATCTCTAATGGCACAAGACAAGGTTGTCCTTTATTCCCTTTAATCTTTATTTTGTCCCTGGAGCCACTTCTTCATACAATCCGTGCCTCCTCAGCTTTTTCGGTCTTAGACATGGGGTGCTTAGTCAAGAAAGTGGTGGCTTACGCCGATGACTTATTGTTCGCCATAACCATTCCTATCACCTCCTTGCCTAATCTCATGACAATCCTGACTGAATTTAACTCCATGTCAAATTTCAAAATTAATTACTCCAAAGCCTTAGATATAACACTCTCAAACGCAGTCTGCTCCCACCTCCAACAATCATTCGCTTTATATATGAACAGAATTATCTCCCATTACTCTCCACAGTGAATAGTGACTTAGACAAATGGGCTAACCTGACTTTCTCCTGGCTAGGACGCATCAATGTTATCAAAATGAACATTCTCCCTCAATTTTTATACTTCTTTCAAACGTTGCCCATTAAAGCTCCTGGGTCCTTTTTTAGAACCCTCACTTCGAAACTTTTTCGCTATATTTAGTGAAATAAAGCTCCAAGACTTTGCAGATCTCTGTTTGTGAGACCCAAACTAGAAGGGGGTCTGGGAATCAAATCCACTTTGTGCCAAACATATTTTCTTGGTTTTCCAGCCTTTTAGGTTGTTTATGCCGTTTGAATGGCATTTTAGACCTTTGTCCACTATATATTGACTTACTCACCTCAGCTTGGTAGCGGAAGTACATAAAGGTGGATTCCTCCTTTAACCAGAAGCAATATCATCCATTAATGTTGCTTGGAGCCAAGCCCATGAGATCAGAAATCATAGGAAGAAATAGGCAATCTTTTCAATTTAAAGCATGTTAGGCAATATCTTTTATACTTTAGGGGGGATATGATCACCCTGTATAAACATATAAATGGTCCATACAGAGAACAAGAGGGTGCTCTTTGCATCTGGAGAAAAAGAAGTTTAAGCTCGGGATAAGGAAGGGATTCTTCACTGTAAGGTCTGTGAAAATGTGGAATCGGCTCCCTCAGGAAGTAGTTTCAGCAACTACTATAGATTGCTTTAAGAAAAAGCTGGATGATTTCTAGAAGAACAGAATATAACTGGGGATTAAGGATTTAAAGTAAAAATAACAGAGACTGCTGATCCAGGGAACATCTGATTGCCTCATGGAATCAGGAAGGAATTTTTTAACCCTGTTGAAGAAAATGTATCTGGGTTTTTTTTTTTGCCTTCCTCTGGACCAACTGTGTCCATAGGGTTTTATTATCTGGGATATGTTTATAATTCCCTAGTGGTTGATCTTGATGGATTTATGTCTTTTTTCAACCTGACCTACTATGTAACTATGTAAAACATGGAATGCTGAAGTCTTGTGGATGTGAGGATGGCCTTTTGTGAACAGTGTAGCATTGTAGGCCCTTGTGGACATCTTGTTTGTTCTGGGTGATAAGAATAAAGTTTTGCTTGTTGATGCCCCAAAAGATCAGGAAAACAGCTGGTAATATACAAAGTATAATATCATACCATTAGTGCATATATCTGACTGTATACCAAGGAGGTTTGGCCAAAATTAGCTATCAATGATCATCTAAGAATCTGATTGGGTGAGATCAGTTTACATTGTTAAGTGCAGATCTTGTAGAATTGAGTGCTGACACATTTTCTGGAAAAAATGCCAGCTTTTTCCTGCCCGACTCTTTCTTTGACCCAAAATACTGGCAGCAGATTTTGGAGGGATACAGTGTACTCCATAATAATGAACTATTTTTATTGTTCTCCCTTTTGGACTATTCAGGTATGGATAGTCCTGTGTGGTGTCATTAAGCCAGCATTAAAAGAGCTCAACATTAAAAATCCTTTAAATGCCTCAAATAAGCCCAACAAGAGACAGCAAAACAAAGTTATCAAACTACAAGTGGAAAATAAACTTTCAGTGGCATTTTAAATGACTGATAACACTGGGGAACACATTTTTTACTTATTTTTGGGTGGTGAATCCAGAAGTGACCCCAGGTTTTTGCTATTAGATCCAGTTTTTACGATACAGGGTACCCTCCATTTTTGTCAAAAATCATAAAAATTTTACAAACAATAAAAAAATAATGAAATCATAACTTGAATGTACTGTTTATTTAAATGTATTTTGTTCATACAAAGGACCTATTGAAAATGTATTAGATAAGTTGGTAAGCTAAAAATGTATACTAATATAACAAAATACACATCTCACTATAATAAGATGATAAATACATTAACATGCCAACAATGCTTGGATTGGCTTGAATAGAATAGAAATGGATGTAGATGTATCAACATGATAACGAATGTGTCTATTTTGAAAAACACCACCTTCCTCTAGGCTCTAGGAGATGATGTCATCAAAGGGAGGTACAAATTGTAGTAAAAGGATTGTCAAGTCGAGGGAGTAGAACTATTTTTTTTATAAACTATATACATAAACAGAACCTAATTATTGATTGACAGCACACTAATATAAATGTCATAAAACTTCCATAACCTGCCCTTTTTCATCTCTCTCGTGAAAAGTGAAGAATTATTTTTTTTCCTTGGACTGCAGATTGTCCTGAATAATAATTCACTTATGATGCCCTGGGCTCACATTGCCATTTACCCAGCAGAATGAATGTGAAGGTGAATATTATTCTAACTAGTAAGAAGGACATTTAATTTTTTGTTAGAAAACTGGACATAAACGTAAGGAAAAAGCTGTCAGACAACATAGAAAAGATGACAGAAGATATGACAAGAGACAGCAGTGCTTCTGTAGTGCCTACATTTGGCACTGTGCTTCAGTAGTGTTCAGACCCCTGTCATTGTTCCCTTCTTTGAGTCATTCATTGCAGTTTCACTTTTATGATTCCCATAAACAGTTGTCAATAGATAGGAATTGCTGGCAGGGAGACCATATACCATATTCCACACTGCAGACACACTCTTCACCTCCCAGACCTTGTTGGTCACAACCTTACAAAGACAATAATAGAAAATGTGTCTGCAGTGCCTGCTGCTTATCAGAGGTTTATCACCAAGGAAAACCATTGACAATGAAGCATCAAACAGCAGGAACATTAACACATTTGTTCAAAATAAATGTATAAGGCACTAAACACATTGATAAAACAATTCAGCAAGCAGATACATATGGTTGCAGTCAGGTATTTATACACCCTGCATGTAGTCTTAAGCCAATCAGAAACAATTCTGTAAATGTAAAGCTTTCATACCAACTCCACTTCACAGAAACCTATTGTATTGTAATGGGCTGGGGAGACAGCGGTAGTACAGAGTAATACAATGTAAGTAATGGCAACATTTATACCATAGTTGTACAATGCATTAACATGGAATATTTATTTACTTATTCTTTACAGAGAAAGAGAAAACAGCGTGAGGTCACCCTGACAATAAAACCAGGTTCATTATTAAAGGGGACCCTTGTGGACAGGAAATGGGGAGCAGAGAGTGTATCTGTCCCTCTACTATGCATAAAAGGTAGGGCACTTGGGTAATGCCCCTATAAGTCCCCCATCCCTAGCAATTTTTGTGACAATGCAATATTCACACACTTTGGAATTGATATAAAAAGTTTGTGGCCAGCAATAGCCTACATTCATAAAAAATGAATATTCTAGCCTATACTTTAGAAACTTACTTGCATTTTAGCTTTTTTTTCCTTGTTCAACTCTGTTATGGTCAGGTAAAAGGTCATGGTTATGCTTTTAAGGAAATATTACATATTTTTTACTTGTCGTGTTCCCATATATCCCACTGAAACAACCCAGTGGCTGCAATTTTGATGACAATAACATGTTCAAGAGACTAACACTAAACCAATACTAACTAATACTAATACTAAACTAATACTACTAGATACTAACACTAAAATAATCCAATGATTTACACATAAAAAAGTAAAAAGCAGACTGACTTTATAGAGAATGTTACTGCCAGTTATCAATCCACCTTCTATATCATGGCCTATGGCTGACCTTAGCGTCACACTTACTATGCCTGGAAAAGGAAGACCAAATCATCCATTAACGTATAGAGGAGTACATAGAATCTCAGTGGCCTAGTTTGTAGTTTTAGCTCCCCGATGGAAAATGTATGGCAGAAATTGAAAAAAAAGGTCATATGACCAGGCTCCATGCTACAAAACTGATCTGTCAACTGCTATACAAAAAAGCTGAAACCTGGTTGACGAAAACATTGATTTTCATTAGTGAAGTTGCAACAAATATAAAACAGCTCAATGATCATTCCAGTGATTTCACAATTGTGAAAAAAAAGTTGTTAAAAAGTTTCTTACATACATGATATAAGATCACCATGTACTGGTGGCCAAAAACCATGCACAAAAAAAAAATTGAGAGCAAGTGAAGAAATGGAAGGAGGTTAAAAATACTGAGCACGTGATAATTTTTCCCTTTTTAAATAAATATTTTGAAAATACCATGGTATGGATGCATTTATTCATGTTCATTTTATTGGCATTTCTGTAGTTTGCCGTCTTGATTATTAGCAATGACAGCTGCATTTTAGGTTTATACTCGAGTCAAAGCAGTTTCCTCTAAAAGACTGACCACATGATTTTTTTTATATAACAATTATAAATTGTTATATAATTGGCCGAGACAACTTTTAAGGTACACAGGGGACCCTCATAGCTATTAGTACAGAAAATTTCAGCAGCCCAGCTTTATAGAATTTTAGGATATGGTGACCACAATTTTAAAATCTTGTCAAAATAAAGCATTGAAGGTGCTGTTTCAAAAGCAAGTGTGTCCAGGAACCCCAAATTGAACATGGAATGCCTATCCACTTCCCTTCTTGAACCCCAATTTCTCTGGAATGAGGAGGTTTAGGAAAAGAAAATGTAGGTGTTGGGGACTCTTGTGGCTCACTCCCCCTAAAATTTTAAAATTACAATACAATCAAAAACGGTGAACTATACAATTCATACTGCACTACCCCGTCACATAAAACTCTTTGCCTCCCATCTCTTTACGCCGATTTTTCTGGAACCGGGAGTTGTAGCAAACGACAAATATAGGGCCCCACCAAGTGCTGCTTGCCATGTAAGTGGCCCTGGGGGTGACTAATTTGCATGTTAAATTTAGGGTCCCATATACCCTCTATCTTGAAATTCTTTAACGTTAGGGGATTGAAAACCTCAGGTCACTAGAACCAATTGATTAGGAGATATGATGGTTTGAACTCAGTGAGTTGTACGGTGGCAGAATATGACAAGCAGCCATTACACACAGAGATATCATATGTGTTGCTGATGTCAGTTCTGTCAATTCATCCAACCCGTCTAGATTACCTACTTGTGATTGTGGGTCTGTGTAAGTCAGTGGGGGTGGAGTGTGAAGGTGGACAGAGCTTTAAAGTTGGTGGGATGCGTGTTGGGGTGTGCTTGAATTTGAAGGAAAGTTCTGCACAGGGGCCCACTGTTAACTACGTCCCGCTTAGTTTAAATATTTATATTAGAAAATGTCCAATGACTGTGTATATCTGACACAATGCTGCCCATGGAGGAAGGCGTAACCACCTTTGGGGCCCATTCTTGGATATGAGATGGGCTTTCCTGATGTAGAGAGTCCCTGACTGTCCCTCTCTGTCCTCCTTCCACAGTAAAAGCTGGAAATTGCTCATTGTGGACTGAACATTGCAGAACTCCAATAATACAGAAATGTCAGAGTGATAGAGACTGCACCGGGATTCAGAGGTGCTGCAATCTGTGTGGAAAGAATTGTGTAAACCCACAGAGTCCAGGTACCCAAACACAGAGTAGTTCCAGTCTTTGGGGAAAACATTTTGTATACTTCATGTGTTATCAGAGCTACGTGACAATAATGTGTAAAGCCACAAGAAGATTATTTGGGAAATACATTGACCCTGGACATCTTTGTGATATATAATTCATCCATATTTTATGTCTGAACTCCACACAAGCCTGACCGGAAGATAAATAAGTTTTTTATACTACATCATTGTTATTCTGCCCTTTGGCCTGTTAGTTGAGGTGGTGTTACACTTTACACCTGTAGGTGGCACTGTTATTTATAAAGAGATCTTTATGGTTCTCAAGCAGGAAACAGAGGCTCCATGTTGTTGTGTAGGCCAGCATTTTACAGGGCCTCGGAGTATCTGTATCCATCCAGCTTGTAACCTGCCAGAAAAGAATCATCTGTAAGATTATCCAGATTTGTTGTGCTTATTATACAGATTTTGTAGGGATTTGTTTGATAGGATTTATGATTAGACGTTATATATTTCTGTTGTTTCATTTCTTTACATAATCATGTTATGCTCTATGATGGATAATATAGAACATTTATTCTTCTAGGATGTAGATGAGAATATTTTTTATGTCATTATGATTCTATGTGCACATTATAAAGTGTTTATGGGGGTTTTACTAAATTCCTGGCCCATTTAAATACTGATGGTGAAGAGCAATAAAATCCCCTCACACAGAAGTGTTTGGGAAAGTTATCTGTCTGCCTAGTGGTAAAAAAGCTTTAGAGCAAGGGCAGCACACTGTAATGTCTTCCCCACATACCCTGCTCACTATATTCTACATTTATATATCTCTGACATATACCGCAGTGCTGTACAGAGCATGCTGACCCACTCCCATCAGTCTCTGTATGTGTGGTCAGCCTGAGCCCTCTGATTCTAATGTGGATGACTCCAGAATTATTACAGATCTATCCCAGCCACCGGGAGAGAGAGGCGGAAATAATTCAGCGAGTTGTTGGAAGGTTGAGTTGGATAAAGGTGGAAGAGAGAAGACTTGCAGCTGCACAAGTTACATATACATAAAAGAAAGAGGCCCCCAACCAAGACTACAGCAACAAACAAAATCTATTTCAAGATTAATTTAAAAAATGTAATATTGCAGAGGGAATCCCTCAAAGAAAAGCTTAAGCAGTGCAGCGCTGCATTCCAGGAGAAAAATACCATATACTTATATAGCAGTAAGTGTAGATTTTTATTTTTTCTGCAGGTAAAGCAAACCTTTGAAAGTCTACAAAACCAGGGAATGAAATACTGTCAAATACACAATACTCCATGAAGACGGAGAACACCAATCAGGATTTGCACAAATGGAGAATGGTTCTGTATGGTGGTAAATAAATGTGAGAAGATTCCAGGATCATTTATATCAGTCTTCAAACTAGAATGTTGGTTGTATAGCAATGTGTACAGCTTTACATTTTCAAAATAAATAAATGGTGGAATGAACTCTGAGTCTTAGATGTCCATCAACTATCCAACTGAAAATGTAAGAAAAGATAACCAATATTTCTACTAATCAAAACTAATGAAGGCTTTATCATAGTAACGAGATGCTTGCAGGGCAAATAAGAGGCAGCAGACTCCAAAGGTCCAAAACAACAGCAGTTTAGCAGTTATTTAGCCAAGTGTTACAGCACACTCTCCAGAACTTTAAAGTCAAAACACTCTATATCACGACAGTTCCACTCACAAGTCTTGTTTGCCCAGAGGCTTTCCTGGAGCTCTGTCCCCTTCCCCTGCAGCCTGGAACCCACTCTGGCTCCCTTCTCCTGCCAGGAACAGACTTTGTCTCTCTCAGCCTGGATCCCTCTGGCTCTCTCTCATGCACGGAACATCCTTCCTCCCAGTCTCTGACTGCTCACTCCAGCCTCTGACTCCGCTCACTCTCCTCAGCCTGGAACACTCTGGCTGATCATCTCCCTCTTGCATCTGAGTGCAGTGGCATATAACCCAAGTCAGTATTGGGCCAAAGGAACCCACACTTCACTTCCATTGGCCGGCTCCAGGGCCCTAAAGCACCTGCTTTTCTTCAAAAAAAAAACATAAAAATACTACCACTTTCATTTCCCCAGAGCCATTCTAACACTTTCCTGACGCTCTTTAGGGACACTGTCAGAATATATATTAAATGAATATATGTTATATACTTATACAGAAGAAACAAGATCTGTGATAGTATAAATGTCCATATACCGCTGACATTGGATATCTCCCCCTCTGAGCACTGGACACAGTCATAGCAGCAGGAGTGGACTCTGGACTTCGGGACTTTCCTGGTTCCTGGCAAACAATTCTGTGAACACTGAGACCTGGGAACCTGCAAATCAGCAAAAAGTCTAAAGTCAGGTGCTTAGGTTTTTAAATACAAAAAAATACAAAAGCTATTTAGCAGCACCTTAAAGCAACTCCTTATGTCACAGATATGTAAATATTATTATAATACGGTTTATGTAAATATTGATGGATCAAATACAAAGTGTGCAAAGAGAAATAACACAAAAGCTTGCAAGTAAAACTAAGGAATTTACTTTTTAATAATATAGATGGAAAGGTAAAACAATGTGATAACAAAGAATTAAAAATAGAAAAAAAAGCTGTAATTTCTAGTTGAAAGTATTGGTCTCACAGATTCCTCTGTCTTTTCAATCTCAATTTCTTCATCTGAATCACAAGATCCTGACCAATTTCAAGCTTACCCAGAAGAACCTCCAATTTCCTCTTGAAATTCATGCTATACTATGCACATTAGCCCCTTCCCTTCTAGTAGGCCAATTGTTATGATGCTTTTTTTGTTACTCACCATTAACCACATATTTTGAAAACTGTAAAACCACTTCATCTTTTTCTGTGTCAGTGTGTCAATAGAGAAAATTGTTCAGGAACAGCCTGCAGTTCAGATTCCATTATCTCTTTCTTTTCTCTGTCTCAGCTTGGAGAGGCTTAAAGTGCAGCCATCCAACCTGTGCAGCAGCGTTCTGTTTCTTTTTGTCATACCACGACAGATCTAATTCCTTCACCAACTGGCAAGGGTCTGCCAATTGGGTCGGTGCCACTTATTTATTATACTTATGAGCAATTGGATTCCACTGTCCAGATGTGGACACCCAACTTGGAAGTAGACTCACTTTCCAATCATCTTGCAACTTTCTTATACCCCAGCTAAGTAACATATGAATTTGTATTCTAATTTTACTATGACTTACAATACAAAAAACAAAAAATGAAATCTGCACAAAGACAACATTCTGCTGATATGAATTTTATCATCAATATTTCTTAATTGCACACATCAAACCCCATGTCTCCTGGTACTAAGTGTTATGTCACAGATATATTTTGTGACAAATTATGTAAAAATTCGAAGTGTACAAAGAGAGATAACACAGAGACTTGCAAGCAAATTTTAAAGATTATACTATTTATTGATATAAAGACAAATAGATAAAACAATGCAATTAGAACTAATAAGATTTACCAAGAGATACCAACTGCATGCAACATGTGCTGCTCTACGTAGTGAATAAGCAAAATGTATTTTTCTACTTACACACGTATTTCCCTCACCATTAACCACATATTTTGAAAACTGTAAAACCACTTCATCTTTTTCTGTGTCAGTGTGTCAATAGAGAAAATTGTTCAGGAACAGCCTGCAGTTCAGATTCCATTATCTCTTTCTTTTCTCTGTCTCAGCTTGGAGAGGCTTAAAGTGCAGCCATCCAACCTGTGCAGCAGCGTTCTGTTTCTTTTTGTCATACCACGACAGATCTAATTCCTTCACCAACTGGCAAGGGTCTGCCAATTGGGTCGGTGCCACTTATTTATTATACTTATGAGCAATTGGATTCCACTGTCCAGATGTGGACACCCAACTTGGAAGTAGACTCACTTTCCAATCATCTTGCAACTTTCTTATACCCCAGCTAAGTAACATATGAATTTGTATTCTAATTTTACTATGACTTACAATACAAAAAACAAAAAATGAAATCTGCACAAAGACAACATTCTGCTGATATGAATTTTATCATCAATATTTCTTAATTGCACACATCAAACCCCATGTCTCCTGGTACTAAGTGTTATGTCACAGATATATTTTGTGACAAATTATGTAAAAATTCGAAGTGTACAAAGAGAGATAACACAGAGACTTGCAAGCAAATTTTAAAGATTATACTATTTATTGATATAAAGACAAATAGATAAAACAATGCAATTAGAACTAATAAGATTTACCAAGAGATACCAACTGCATGCAACATGTGCTGCTCTACGTAGTGAATAAGCAAAATGTATTTTTCTACTTACACACGTATTTCCGTTCTTTCAGATCATGTCTGACTCTGCTGTTTCTTGTCGTATGTCTACATTAGTAGAGCAAGCCTATTTGGCATTTTTTCAAAGGTAAACTTGGTGATCAAGATAAGTCTTGGGCCCCTCATAAGGTGTGCAAACAGTGTGTCGTGGGCTTACGGATGTAGACAAAGGGAACTTGTGATAGGATGTCATTTGGTATGCCTATGGTTTGGCGAGAGCCAGGAAATCATTTCAGTGACTGTTACTTTTGTATAGTGAAAACTTCAGGATATAACAAGAAAAAAAAATGTAAAATAGAATATCGTAGTCTACCATCAGCTATACGCCCAGTGACTCATTCAGATGAAATCCCAGTGCCGGTTTTTGTTACACTTCCCTCTCTTAAAGAACATGAATATGGTGATGAACTAGGTGACAACAATGATGAAGAGTTTGAAATTGAAGAGGACTCTGTTCGTAACGGATTTGATCAGCATGATCCTTTGGGACCTTTGGGACTATCGAAGAAGGTTTCAGAACTCCTAGCATCAAGACTGTGTGAGAAAAACTTACGTGGAAAAGGAACAAAGGTATCGTACTTTCGAACTGACAGTGGATTTGTGTTTTGCCATAACATCCTCCCATTAATGGAGGAATTGGGAATTCCAACCTATAACTGAATGGCGACTATTGATCTACAGCTCAAAGAGGAGCTTAAAATATGTCCTCCTTCCCAATGGCAATATATTTGGGTCAGTCCCAATTGTCCATTCAGTTTCTCTTTGTGAACATAAAAAGAATATGCAGACATAAAGAGACTCATTGAATTGTTGCAATATCACCAACACAATTGGGTCATCTGTGATGACCTTAAAATGGTATGCTTCCTTCTAGTTCAGCAACGCGGATACACCAAGTAGCCCTGTTATCTGTACATGTGGGACAGCAGAGCTCGTGAGAGGCATTGGGGGGAAAGGAATTGGCCTCCAAGATCTGCCCTAAAACCTAAAAAATTCTACATGAGCCACTTGTTCATAGAAAGAATATTATTATTCCCGCCTCTGCACATGAAACTGGGTCTGATTAGGCAGTTTGTTAAAGCTTTGCCAACTGAAGGAGAATGTTTCAAGTACCTCAATTTGGCATTTACTAGCCTGTAAACACACTAGCAAATAGTTACACAGAAATTGTCCAGAAACTCTTGGAGAGCTACAAAATGCTTGGTTGCAATATGAGCATCAAGGTGCAATTTCTGCATAGCCATCTTTATAACTTCCCGGAAAACCTTGGTGCAGTCAGTGATGAGCAAGGTGAATGATTCCCCCAAGATTTGAAGGTCATTGAAGGACGGTATCAGGGTGGATGGGATGTACATATGATGGCTGACTATTGTTGGAGCATCCGGCGGGATTGTCCTAACACTAAACACTCCAGGAAAAGCTATATGCGTAAATTTTTACCTTAACCGCTTACCTGATTAATTTTCAAATGTTTTACTGTAAAAACATGTCAAAGAGTAACATAAAATCCTTTGTATGAACAAAAGAAATTGAAATAAACAGTACATTCAAGTTAATCTTTTATTATTTATCAGTGTATGTAAAATGTGTATGCTTTTTGACAAAAATGGAGGGTACAATGTATCGTAACTGGATGTGATAGCAAAAAACTGGGGTCATTTCTGGATTCACCACCCAAAAATGAGTAAGAAACAAGTGTAAGATCTAACTCAACAAAAAAAAGCGTTCCCCAGTGAAATCAAAGTAAACCAGAAGCCCCTAAATTTTAGAGGTCTATGACCTGGTATCCATATACTACTCACGTATTTGCTGCTTTTTTCCATTACGGATAACATTTTATATTCCTGATATGTTTATCTGGTATCTTAACATTATTTTTTTTTAAAAAGGAAGATAAATCTTTACAATGACTTACAAATTGGTGAATAACTAGATAATAATGCTTCCATTTTATCCAAAGGTGTTCAGGAGGAGTATGAAGCTGGCTCTGGCCACAGGGGTAAAGTCATGGGGTAACAGAAAAGGGTCTTAACCAAATTTCGACCACAACGTTGGAAGAACACAATTGTCTACAATGTCCTTGTATGATAGATTACTGGCAAAACCTGAACTCCATCATTGGGAGGGGCCACATTGTTTTAGCCAAGTAGTGTATATTGTTACCTTGTATAGGCTAGTATGGTGATAAAACCCTCTAGATTTATTATATTGATAAGTTTGAATCTTGTTTCATGAAAATATATATTTAATTTTATTTGTCCATTTCATATCTGTTCTGAACTTTTTAGTACTTAATTTTCCTGGCTTTGCTCATTTTTGGCATAGATGACACAAAGATGTAAAGAATTAT
>NC_092861.1:947157-949863 GCF_032062135.1 Pyxicephalus adspersus
TGTACCAATGCAGCATAGACGGGCCAGGAACTGTCATGGAGGACATGTACCAATGCAGCATAGACGGGCCAGGAACTGTCATGGAGGACATGTACAAAGACAGAATACACTGGCCAGGAACTGTCATGGAGGACATTTACTAAAGTAGCATAGACTGGCCAGGAGCTGTCATGGAGGACATGCACCAATGCAGAATACACTGACCAGGAACTGTCATGCAGGTCATTTACCAATGCCTCAGACCAGTTAGGAAATGTCATGAAAGACATGTAGCATTGCAGCATAGACCTGCCAAGAAATGTCATCGAGGACATGTACTAGTGCAGCATAGACCAGCCAGGAACTGTCATGGAATACATGTACCAATGCAGCGTAGACCAGACTGAAACTGTCATGCAGGACATTTACTAAAGTAGCATAGACTGGCCAGGAGCTGTCATGGAGGACATGCACTAATGCAGAATAGCCCGACCAGGAACTGTCATGAAGAACATGTATCAATGTGTAGACAGGCCATTAACTGTTATGGAGGACATGTACCAATGCAGCATAGACTGGGCAGGAACTGTCATGAAGTTCATGTACTAGTGCAGCGTAGACCAGCCGGGAGCTGTCATGGAAGACATATTCCAATGCAGAATTGACCAGCCAGGAACTGTCATGGAGGACATGTAGCAATGCAGTGTAGACTGGCCAGGAATTGCCATGAAGGACATATACCAATACAGCGGACACTAGTCAGGAACTGTCATGGAGGACATTTACCAATGCAGCATAGGCCAGACAGGAACTGTCATAAAGAACATGTACCAATCACATTTAAAAAAAAATTCTCCTTTTATACATAACTGTCAGATATCTTGACAAGTCTTCACTGACAATTTGGCTGCTTCGAACCCACCTTTTGATTAAGTTCGACTGGGTTATCCATTCCTCCAAAATATTGTTATCTGTGGTTGAGCTGACAAGAGAACATTTTTGGAACCTTTCCCCTCCTTCAATTCCTCAAACTTGCCCATACTTTTAGTCTAAAATGCACAAAATATTCATTTTTTTAATTCTGCCTATTCAAGTTGAATTCTAGACAGATATTAAAGACAATAATCTCTAATCACACTGAAAATGGTCTAGCTGTTTTATGCTTTAAGGCCTATTATTTATCATAGTTTTCTTTGAATTCTGCTAAATGATGAATAAATCTGTTTGTTGGGTTTGTTATAAATATATGACTTGATGCTTTAAAAATTCTACTGGAGGGCGTTCCTGTTGGATCCCTTTACCCAATGTGACTGCTTTGTTTTGACTCCGATTGTGACAACAATCATTTCTGATGGAAAAAAACTCCATATGTGACCTTATTAATGCCACTTTTCCACTTGATTTTCTCTGCCTGCATGGAGAAATTCTGCTGAGAATCATCTGGTATAAGGGTTTGGCCAACTTGTTTTAGAGCTAGAGTGCCGTTGTTCAAAGACCTCCAGTTCACAATCTGGAACGATGTGATCAGTTCCCCATTTTCATGAAACAGGAGATTTCCATCCAAGCTTTTTAGATTCTTCACCCAATAGAGAAGCTAATAAAGAAAAAAACAGAAAACGGATTATGGAGCTCGGAGGCTTTCTACAGATATACATCTATACTGGAACAAATGACACATCACATTGACACGACGTACTCATTATCATTTAGGGGAAATGCAGATTTATAAAAAAAATGGAAGTACCACCCCAACATTTGCTACTAAATCAGATCCAAGGCATTAGAATTATGTGATTATATAGAGGAGTGTGGAGGTCTTTAAGTTTGGAAAAGCGTTAATAAAGATCTCCAAATTATCAATTAGTATTACTGTCCTAACTAACTGTAGAAATAAATACATTTTAACACCTGTTGGAGTGTGGCCCTGATTCTAAATGGGGTATATACCATGGGTTGCTGT
Source organism: Pyxicephalus adspersus (assembly GCF_032062135.1). Taxonomy (NCBI): domain Eukaryota; kingdom Metazoa; phylum Chordata; class Amphibia; order Anura; family Pyxicephalidae; genus Pyxicephalus; species Pyxicephalus adspersus. The sequence goes on from NC_092861.1 coordinate 949,097, forward strand.
CATAGTGTCACAGGCGGGATGTTGGACTCCCCCAGCCTGCATGGCAGAGACGTGGACAGGGCAGAGAATAGGACACCAGACTCCGGCTTGGATGGACTGGTTAGATGGTGGTGCTCAGGTTGCAGCCCCCGTACAGTTAGGGGCTGGTAACTTCTGACCAAATAGAACCAAAGCGTAGTACAGAAGTAAAAGGCAGAAAAGTAGTCAGATGAGCAAAAGAGAGCCTAGAAGAACTTCTTGTTTAGGCCACTTCCTGTTGGCAGTCACTTTTTTGTATAGGGGAAGTCATGTGACTAACAGGTGACTGAACCCACCACCAGAGGGAGTGCTGAAACAAAGGCAGTTCAGTTAGTGTTTACAGCAGGTACTCTCAAAAGAAGTAATATTATCTGTAAATCATCATTGGCCTCCCTCAGCCCTGTTACTGTGGACAAAGTCTCTTCTCCCACCATCTCCATCTACTACCTGTCAGCTTGACCCAATTCCCTCTGATCTACTCTGTGCCCATTCCTCCACCTTGGCCCCTTGCCTAACCGAACTATTCAACCTTTCCCTTTCTACTGGTAAATACCCCTCAGCTTTCATACATGCCATAATTCTCCCTATCCTAAAGAAACCCTCACTGGACCCCTCCCTACCCTCCAACTACCGTCCTATCTCCCTTCTCCCATATATCTCCAAACTTGAACTTGAACGCCTTGTCTACAAAACACTCCCCCATTACCTGAGCACCAACTCTCTCCTTCACCCCCTCCAGTCTGGTGAGT
>NC_092861.1:950933-953772 GCF_032062135.1 Pyxicephalus adspersus
CCAACTCTCTGGAATGGTCTCCTCGTCCTATTCGGCTTGCTTCTACTTTCTGCTCATTTAAAAGAGCGCTCAAAACTCATTTTTTCAAACTTGCCTACCCGTCTTCTTCTGTCTTTTGAAACCATCACTACTTCCCACCACTACATATCTCACATCCTATTGTGTTTAAATTCCCCCACCTACTAGATTGTAAGCTCTTTGGGGCAGGGTCCTCTCCTGTATCACTGTCTGTATTCATCTGTCATTTGCATCCATTTATTGTACAGCGCTGCCTAATATGTTGGCGCTATATAAATCCTGTTTATTAATAATATTTAATATATTAATAATAATAATATGGGGGAGGGTAACCCTATGCAGCCATACAATTGACAATACAGAAAATGTTCTGATTGAGGAAGTAAATGTTGAAAACTGAGGACAGATCTACCAAACACCAAGTTACCAACCCAAAAGAGTCCTTTGTGTAGACACCACAGAAAATGAGATGGCACCAACCCTGGAGGAAATTCTGGATTGTCCCAGAACAGGGTAAATGGAGAGTAAACCAAGCAAACCTTGGGGCAATAGTTAATTATATTGGTAACTGATAGGGCATATCTTTAGGACAGACAAGATATCTTGGGCAGCAAATGAGCTGGAACCCACATAATAGCTTTTTTTGCCAAGGAAGGGAAGCCCCCGGCTTCCATATCTATCCATTGTGGATTGCCTGCCTCAGAAAAGTTGATCCGCCTGTGCCTATGGTAGTAGTGGAAGCCAGGGACATCCTAACCTCCCTTTATTCAGCTTGATTTAATCTGCTCTCCCATATCCGCTACCCCATATATGCTCCTTTATCTTGGATTAAAGTATTTTGAAACCTGTACTAAAAATAATTTTTCCTTGGAAATGCTCCTACAGGTCTCACTGACTCCCCTCCCCTACCCATCCACAATCTAGGAAGACAAGAAAACACAAATTACGTCCATCTCTAATACAAAATATAAATCCAGTACTAAATATACATTGCACAACATTTTCATAGTAAAGTCATTGCTTACCTGATGGGGGTATTTATGTTCCTGGGTTATCTGATCTGCAGCCTGATTGACTTGAGACAAATACATGTCATGTGCAGCATGAGCCAATGAATAAACTGCTTTATATACTCGATCAGTTAATCCCGGCCTTTGAAAACTACTGAAGTCAGTGACACGTTCAGTCCCAGAGCAATTGTGTAGAGGAAATTTATATGCACGTAAATAAATATCATTACTGGGGTCATTAGTTGAACAGCGTAGATGTATCAGCCATATGTGTCCCAGTAATGTGTCCTCAGGGTAGTTCACAACCTGAAAACTGTCATAGAAACTCTTCATATCAGGAACAGGCAGAATATAAAATTGTACAGCCAGACTACCGTCAAAGGCTTTTCTATAATGTTCTATGAGGAATGTTTTGGAGGCAAATATTGATCCAAAAATGAAAGTCTTATCACGGATCACATGGCTTACCTCAGTCAGAAGATCGGCCATAAATGAAGAATGGGTCCCACAAAGAACTATAACCTTAGCAGATGACCTTCTGATGGTCTCAATGCTATTTTTAAACAATTCCTCTGTAATACTCATGCGGTTCATCTTAATCTTAATCATGTAAGCAACACAAATTCCCTTCATGGGCAGATATTGGGTGAGAAGTTGGGTTTCCTCATTACCGGAGTCATCATCAGAAGACAGAACTCCAACCCACGTCCACCCAAAGATTTTGAGAAGACTCGAGAGTATGAAGTAAATGGCCTGGTTACTGTGAACTGTCCGGAAAAATGTTGGGAAGATATTTCTGTTACTGAGAACATGGCTGGTTGCCCCATAACTGATCTGTAAAACAAAGTAAATGGAATTCCACAAAAAAAGGCAAATAAAAAACGTTTATACAGTTTAAGATACTGTAAATGACACTGCCAAGGCCACCCCCTGACCACATTTACTCATCTTCTCTTCTTTCTCTTGCAACCTTTTTCCCCCAATGCAGCCAGAACTGAAATCATTCATTTGGAGACCTAGGGAAGTGGTAACTTCCTCAAACACCTGGCATTTCTGGGAATTGGGGAACATTTAGGATATATTCCTCTAACAGCGCATAGGATCAGTGAGTGGCTGCTATGCCCGGGAAAGGTCACAAGTTATAGGGAATACTCTCCCTTACTGACCAGTCAAATCCCGTGCTTGGGAAACTGTATGGTTTAAATATTAAAGTTAGAGCATATCAAGATATTTCTATTTTTTTTTTTAAATGAAACAAATATTTACACTGTTTAAAGCATTCACAAGTATGTGAATGACGGGTGTATCAGCTTGTTACAAATGTTTCTCTCGGCTGCAGATAGTGAGACTTCAGTTCTATAAAATAGCTTTTTCTTAATAAAAACATGAAATTTTCAGCAACATTTAATTACTTTGATTTACAAATCATTCTATATAAAAATAAGCTTTTAAATATTTTGGTGACATGGTGTTCCTACAGTTTCTGCTTATCTTCCCGGAAGTATTGGTGACAAAGCAATGTTCAGGGGCTTTGTAATGGACATCAAAGTTTAATCCAGTTTTTCATGAACACACAAGTATTTTTGTTTTTGCCCACACATGGTCATCCCTGGTATTGGAGAAGACTGTCCCAGTGTTTTATAAAGGTGAGGAGAGAGGACAGCAATGATAAAACCAGAGTTATGGAGGTCCCATTCCCATACCTGAGTGTATCGATACAGGGCCAGGATCTGTGCTATGCTCACTGTGGTCACAGAGTTTTGGTCCCCAATAAAACCAATTAACTTTCCGTGTTTCCTACAGGAATAATT